>NC_060186.1:36718044-36886071 GCF_021184085.1 Oncorhynchus gorbuscha
GTGACTGAACAACCTGTTAAGAACAAATTCTTAATTACAATGATGGCATAGGAACAGTGAACACTGCCTTGTTTAGGGACAGTGAGTGATGACAGGTAAGAGATCAGTCATTCATTGCTATGATCATTGATCTCCTGAAGAAGCCATATTTTTTCCTTTCTTTCTGTGCCCCCAAATGTTCGGATACAGCCTAATCGTAAAGTTACCAGCTAGCTAGCTAGCTAATTAGGTAATGTGACTGAACAACCTGGTATCAGAGCATTTCGTATTATCCTGTAAGTAAATATGGCGACATTTTGTATGATATGTTATGTTTCGTATGGTATGCATCCATTTAGTATGCTGTATTACGAATTTGCAAAACGTACAATATGTTACAAATGTGCTAAATGTATAATATGTTATCAATTTGCTAAACATATGATATGTTACGAATTTAAAATGTTTGTGGCTAACGTTAGCTGGGTTAACATTAAGTTTAGCTAAAACAGTTTTTGTTTCAGTTAGGGAAAGGTGTTAGCATAGTACTAAGTAGTTGCAAAGTTGCTAATTGAGCATCCCATATTTACATTGACTATGTTACATCTAATCTATGAGACCAGGCTGCTGAACAAGGTGTAAACAACTGTCACATGAGTAGTTTAGAATTTCCCTTGACATGATTTATGAATGTAAAATGCGTCCCATCAATCCACCATAGGAAGAAAAAAACGTTAAGGTAAAATGGGTCATATCTTTTCAACTGTCTGGGCTAGAAACAAGCTGCTGTCATAATGGTAATACAATTATGCTAATATAGATGCACGCACTTTTTTCTCTAGGGCACTCGGAAACAATGGTAGAGCGAAACCTAATCATTACAACAATTATTTTCTGGATGTTTTTTTCTAGGCCCACTGGTGCTCCCAAATTCCAGGTAGCACAGCAAAATATTAAGGAGCATATGCAACCAAAAAAGTCGCACTGCCTGTCCACTTCATATTTTCGGTCACATTCTCACAGACATCTCCCCTATTGTAATTGTAACAGACCTTGCCAGATCACAATAATCATAATATAATCATGCATTATTTGATTTCATAAAATCTGATCCAAAATGGCAGGGCTGCTGTTTTCCATATCCGTATGTAGTGTTGGCTGTGGCAACATTGGCATGATAGCATGTGCAGCACAAGTGGGGTCGCACTGGTTTCCTGAGCACTTCATGTTGAGTCTGGCCTTGCCTGCATTGCTGCATTATAGCTCCTCATCTCCCTGTGTCACGCTCCCCTATCCACCCCACCCCCCACACACACATACACCACCACTAACCCCCTTGTCCCAGGCAGAAAAACGGATAAGCCAGGCTGTCTGTAACTTCCTGCTGATTGTGAGTGCAGATAAGACAGACAGAGCTGCCCTGAAAGCACTGAACAGAGCACTAAGATATTAGGCCCTCTATGCAACTGATCCATTTGTGGATTAGCTGTATTTCATTGTGTCTAAACATGTAGAAAACTTATCCTGTGGATTTCGATTAAGGAAGCCCTCTGTACCTCTGATTCAAAAGGGTTGGGTTAATAGCGGAAGACACATTTCAGTTGAACACTTTCAGTTGTACAACTGATTAGGTATCCCCCTTTCCTTTTCATGTTGTTGAATGGCACTGTCCCTAAAAGGAAGAATCTAACCATAGTATTTACTTTGGGGAAGATAGTGTAATTATTAAATATAGAGGCATTGCAGACAGTGGAGAGCTGGGCTCACAGAAACCTGGTTCGTGTCCCAAATGGCAACCTATTCCCTATATAGTGCACTACTTTTGACCAGAGCTCTATGGGCCCTGTTCAAAAGTACTGCACTATTAGATGAATAGGGTGCTACTTGGGACACAAACTTTGCCTTTAAAGTGTAGTATGACTCAGGCTGCCAGATGAGATACTCCCATGTCTTTAGAGGGAAGAACATTTGATCTCATGCCCTCCAAGCGCACCACAAAGGAGCACATTAAAAACAGGAAAGCGCTTCCTCCTCCTCCCTGTTTTCACCCACATACCAAATCAGAAGCTTCATATTTGTTTTGATGTGCACTGTCAAATGTGAACACTGCTTTCAGAACAATGTTTCTCTGAGAATGCTTAAAGTTCACTGCAGGGAGAATGCTTGAAATTCAATGCAACCATTCACTTAATGGTTGTCAGTAAACAATATTGCAATTTGTTGGAGACAAGACCGGTGTCTGCTTTTCACTCTATGGGTTAGATGTAAATATCGATCAAAATCCTCTCTCCGGTCCTTTCGATGTTCAATTGATTTTTGACACTTCTATTGCCGTTTACCTCATCGTCCAACTGTACACATAATGATAGGTCAATCTAAACATTTTGGACATTAACATTCTCTCTCAAGTTATACCTATTTTTTTAATGCAATTGGTAGATCTATCCTTCCCTCCTCTGCTGACTATGGAAGAGACGTATTGATGTGCTGCATTGAGATCGTTTGTGTATGAATGGAACCTGCTTTGTAAATTTCCTTTATTGTGTTGTCATTAAACTTTCCAAGTGCTTTGAAAAGTTAATCAGTCTTTTGAGAGCTGCTTAATAAGACTTAAGGCTCCCAAAATGGGTTTGGTTTATCTAAGCTCTTGTTTTCCAAATGCTCTGTGGACAAAATTTAGAAAATGATTTTCCAGTCACAACTTGAAACATTTTGTGGCCAATTATTAAAAAATGTTTTGGTTTTAAATCACAGACAGGCAATTATCTTCGAAAATTACTTAGACCCTGCTCTCCCCCCCCCCCCTCCCAGTGACCAGAGAAAAACCCTCACCATACCACCCCTTCCCTGTGGGCCTGAAAGCAATGAAAGTAAAACATTATGAAAATATGTCCATACAAAATACATGGACATCCCTTCAAATTAGTGGATTCGGCTTTTCCAGGCACACCTGTCGCTCATCGATCACACAGCCATGCAATCTCAATAGACACACATTGGCAGTAGAATGGCCTGACTGAAAAGCTCAGTGACTTTTAATGTGGCACCGTCATTGGATGCCACCTTTCCAACAAGTCAGTTCATCAAGTTTCTGCCCTGGCCAACTGTAAGTGCTGGTATTGTGAATAGCAATGTCAGCACAGCAACTGTTTTATTTTTCCTTTATTTAACTAGGCAAGTCAGTTAAGAACAAATTCTTATTTTCAATGACGGCCTAGGAACAGTGGGTTAACTGCCTGTTCAGGGGCAGAACGACAGATTTGTACCGTGTCAGCTCGGGGGTTTGAACTTGCAACCTTCTGGTTACAAGTCCAACTCTCTAACCACTAGGCTACCCTACCGCCTGTTCGTTGTGAGCTTTATGAAATAAGTGCTGTTATTGTGAAGTGGAAATGTCTAGGAGCAACAATGGCTCAGCCGCAAAGTGGTAGGCCACACAAGCTCACAGAACGGGACCGACAAGTGCTGAAAGGCATAGCGCTTAAAAATAATCAGTTTGGGACTACTGAGTTCCAAACTGCCTGTGGAAGCAATGTGAGCACAGCAACTGTTCGTCGGGAGCTTTATGAAATAGGTTCCCATTGCCAAGCAGCCACAAACAAGTCTAAGATCACCATGCACAATGCCAAGTGTCGGTTGGAGTGGTTTAAAGCTCGCCTCTATTGGACTCTGGAGCAGTGGAAACGCATTCTCTGGAGTGATAAGTCACGCTTCATCATCTGGCAGTCTGACGGGCAAATCTGGATTTGGTGGATGCCAGGAGAATGCTGCCTGCCCAAAAACATAATGTCAACTGTAAAGTTTGGAGGAGGAATAATGGTCATGAGGCAGTTTTTCATAGTTCGGGCTATGCCCCTTAGTTACAGTGAAGGGAAATCTTAACGCTACAGCATACAACGACATTCTAGACGATTCTGTGCATCTAACTTTGTGGCAACAGATGGTGAAGGCCCTTTCCTGTTTCAGCATGACAATGCCCCCTTGCACAAAGTGAGGTCCATAAAGAAATGGTTTGTTGAGATTGGTATAAAAAACAGAAATACCTTATTCCCTTAAGTATTCAGACTCTTTGCTATGAGACTCGAAGTTGAGCTCAGGTGCATCATGTTTCCATTGATCATCATTGAGATATTTGTTTGATTGGAGTCCAACTGTGGTAAATTAAATTGATTGGACTTGATTTGGAAAGGCACACACACCTGTCTATATAAGGTCCCACAGTTGACAGTGCATGTCAGAGAAAAAACCAAGCCATGAGGTCAAAGGAATTGTCCATAGAGCTCAGAGACAGGATTGTGTCAAGGCACAGATCTGGGTAAGGGTTCCAAAAAAGGTCATAATAACTAGAGCCCCAACTTTCCGACCTGACCATCACTCCCGTCATGATTTGATCTTGTTTCTTCCATTTACATTACATTTACATTTAAGTCATTTAGCAGACGCTCTTATTCAGAGCGACTTACAAATTGGTGCATTCACCTTATGACATCCAGTGGAACAGCCACTTTACAATAGTGCATCTAAATCTTACAGGGGGGGGGGTGAGAAGGATTACTTTATCCTATCCTAGGTATTCCTTAAAGAGGTGAGGTTTCAGGTGTCTCCGGAAGGTGGTGATTGACTCCGCTGTCCTGGCGTCGTGAGGGAGTTTGTTCCACCATTGGGGGGCCAGAGCAGCGAACAGTTTTGACTGGGCTGAGCGGGAACTGTACTTCCTCAGTGGTAGGGAGGGCGAGCAGGCCAGAGGTGGATGAACGCAGTGCCCTTGTTTGGGTGTAGGGCCTGATCAGAGCCTGGAGGTACTGAGGTGCCTTTCCCCTCACAGCTCCGTAGGCAAGCACCATGGTCTTGTAGCGGATGCGAGCTTCAACTGGAAGCCAGTGGAGAGAGAGGAGGAGCGGGGTGACGTGAGAGAACTTGGGAAGGTTGAACACCAGACGGGCTGCGGCGTTCTGGATGAGTTGTAGGGGTTTAATGGCACAGGCAGGGAGCCCAGCCAACAGCGAGTTGCAGTAATCTAGACGGGAGATGACAAGTGCCTGGATTAGGACCTGCGCCGCTTCCTGTGTGAGGCAGGGTCGTACTCTGCGGATGTTGTAGAGCATGAACCTACAGGAACGGGCCACCGCCTTGATGTTAGTTGAGAACGACAGGGTGTTGTCCAGGATCACGCCAAGGTTCTTAGCGCTCTGGGAGGAGGACACAATGGAGTTGTCAACCGTGATGGCGAGATCATGGAACGGGCAGTCCTTCCCCGGGAGGAAGAGCACCTGGTAGGAGCGACCTGTCAGGTAGGACGCAATCCAAGCTTGGGCCGCGCCGGAGATGCCCAACTCGGAGAGGGTGGAGAGGAGGATCTGATGGTTCACAGTATCGAAGGCAGCCGATAGGTCTAGAAGGATGAGAGCAGAGGAGAGAGAGCTAGCTTTAGCAGTGCGGAGCGCCTCCGTGATACAGAGAAGAGCAGTCTCAGTTGAATGACTAGTCTTAACCTGACTGATTTGGATCAAGAAGGTCATTCTGAGAGAGATAGCGGGAGAGCTGGCCAAGGACGGCACGTTCAAGAGTTTTGGAGAGAAAAGAAAGAAGGGATACTGGTCTGTAGTAGTTGACATCGGAGGGATCGAGTGTAGGTTTTTTCAGAAGGGGTGCAACTCTCGCTCTCTTGAAGATGGAAGGAACGTAGCCAGCGGTCAGGGATGAGTTGATGAGCGAGGTGAGGTAAGGGAGAAGGTCTCCGGAAATGGTCTGGAGAAGAGAGGAGGGGATAGGGTCAAGCGGGCAGGTTGTTGGGCGGCCGGCCGTCACAAGATTTCATCTGGAGAGAGAGGGGAGAAAGAGGTCAGAGCACAGGGTAGGGCAGTGTGAGCAGAACCAGCGGTGTCGTTTGACTTAGCAAACGAGGATCGGATGTCGTCGACCTTCTTTTCAAAATGGTTGACGAAGTCATCTGCAGAGAGGGAGGAGGGGGGAGGAGGATTCAGGAGGGAGGAGAAGGTGGCAAAGAGCTTCCTAGGGTTAGAGGCAGATGCTTGGAATTTAGAGTGGTAGAAAGTGGCTTTAGCAGCAGAGACAGAGGAGGAAAATGTAGAGAGGAGGGAGTGAAAGGATGCCAGGTCCGCAGGGAGGCGAGTTTTCCTCCATTTCCGCTCGGCTGCCCGGAGCCCTGTTCTGTGAGCTCGCAATGAGTCGTCGAGCCACGGAGCGGGAGGGGAGGACCGAGCCGGCCTGGAGGATAGGGGACATAGAGAGTCAAAGGATGCAGAAAGGGAGGAGAGGAGGGTTGAGGAGGCAGAATCAGGAGAAGGTTTGAGCAGAGGGAAGAGATGATAGGATGGAAGAGGAGAGAGTAGCGGGGGAGAGAGAGCGGAGGTTGGGATGGCGCGATACCATCCAAGTAGGGGCAGTGTGGGAAGTGTTGGATGAGAGCGAGAGGGAAAAGGATACAAGGTAGTGGTCGGAGACTTGGAGGGGAGTTGCAATGTTAGTGGAAGAACAGCATCTAGTAAAGATGAGGTTGAGCGTATTGCCTGCCTTGTGAGTAGGGGGGGAAGGTGAGAGGGTGAGGTCAAAAGAGGAGAGGAGTGGAAAGGAGGAGGCAGAGAGGAATGAGTCAAAGGTAGACGTGGGGAGGTTAAAGTCGCCCAGAACTGTGAGAGGTGAGCCGTCCTCAGGAAAGGAGCTTATCAAGGCATCAAGCTCATTGATGAACACTCCGAGGGAACCTGGAGGGCGATAAATGATAAGGATGTTAAGCTTGAAAGGGCTGGTAACTGTGACAGCATGGAATTCAAAGGAGGCGATAGACAGATGGGTAAGGGGAGAGAGAGAGAATGACCACTTGGGAGAGATGAGGATCCCGGTGCCACCACCCCGCTGACCAGAAGCTCTCGGGGTGTGCGAGAACACGTGGGCGGAGGAAGAGAGAGCAGTAGGAGTAGCAGTGTTATCTGTGGTGATCCATGTTTCCATCAGTGCCAAGAAGTCGAGGGACTGGAGGGAGGCATAGGCTGAGATGAACTCCGCCTTGTTGGCCGCAGATCGGCAGTTCCAGAGGCTACCGGAGACCTGGAACGCCACGTGGGTCGTGCGCGCTGGGACCACCAGATTAGGGTGGCCGCGGCCACGCGGTGTGGAGCGTTTGTATGGTCTGTGCAGAGAGGAGAGAACAGGGATAGACAGACACATAGTTGACAGGCTACAGAAGAGGCTACGCTAATACAAAGGAGATTGGAATGACAAGTGGACTACACGTCTCGAATGTTCAGAAAGTTAAGCTTACGTAGCAAGAATCTTATTGACTAAAATTATTAAAATGATACAGTACTGCTGAAGTAGGCTAGCTGGCAGTGGCTGCGTTGTTGACTTTGTAGGCTAGCTGGCAGTGGCTGCGTTGTTGACACTACACTAATCAAGTCGTTCCGTTGAGTGTAAGTTTCTACAGTGCTGCTATTCGGGGGCTAGCTGGCTAGCTAGCAGTGTTGATTACGTTACGTTGCGTTAAAAGAACGACAATAGCTGGCTAGCTAACCTAGAAAATCGCTCTAGACTACACAATTATCTTTGATACAAAGACGGCTATGTAGCTAGCTAAGTAGCTAGCTACGATCAAACAAATCAAACAGTTGTACTGTAATGAAATTAAATGAAAAATTTGATACTACCTGTGGAGCGAAGCGGAATGCGACCGGGTTGTTGGGTTCTATTCGGTAGAATAGACGTTGGCTAGCTGTTGGCTAGCTAGCAGTGTCTCCTACGTTAAGGTCGACAAATAGCTGGCTAGCTAACCTCGGTAAATTAAGATAATCACTCTAAGACTACACACTCTAAACTACACAATTATCTTGGATACGAAGACAGCAAAGACAACTATGTAGCTAGCTAACACTACACTAATCAAGTCGTTCAGTTGAGTGTAATAGTTTCTACAGTGCTGCTATACGGTAGACGGTGGACGTTTGCTAGCTGGCTAGCTGCTGGGCTACGTTAGGACGACGAAATACGATAATTACGCAATTATCTTTGATACAAAGACGGCTATGTAGCTAGCTAAGAAGAAATTGCTAAGATTAGACAAATCGAACCGTTGTACTATAATGAAATGTAATGAAAAGTTATACTACCTGCGGACCGAAGTGGGGATGCGGACCGAAGTGGGGACCGAAGTGGGGATGGGGACCGAAGTGGGGATGCGACCACCCTGTACGAGTTTATCTTGAAAGAGTCATGACCATCACATGCAGGTACCATCAGTCCAGTAAAATTGTAATGGTTTCAATTTATACTCAGGTGTGACTCACAAGTTCTACCACATGTGATCTACTTTGCTTTCTAATTCCTACAGAACTGTTTTATTAGGTTAATGTTACAAGTCATGTTAAAAATATTGGGCGGTAGATCTCGGCTTGCTTTTAACTGTGAAATTAATCTTTACTTAGAAAAAGTTGATGACCACCGGATTAGGGTAAGGGTCAATTTTAGGGTTAGGATATGGGTTAAGGTTAAGGTTAGTAGATAGATAGTCCTTCTGTAGATGCTCTACAGGCTATCCAAATAAAGAGCTACCGTTTTTCATTCTCGTATGTATTTGCAACACAAAGAAACGGTTGTGTATATTATATTTGTTTTCTAATTGCATCCACTTGGTCCTCCTTTGGCTTTGAAGCCTTTTCTGTTGGCTGGGCTTTGGTCTGACAAGCACCCGAGCAACATCACTGATTAACTCTGCTTATATGAACCAAATATTAATTAGAATAAATTGTCCTATGAGACAAGCTTGCAGACATTTACAGTTCTGTTGTGTTGCTTTCCATAGTTATAGCAATGGTGGGAAAAGCTGGGAAAGGGATCCTTGTGTTGGCAAAGTGTGACAGCACAGAATGGCTTAAACGCTAATTATGTGTACTAGACACAAAATCACGCACACACGAAAGCACACACACACACACACACACACTGACTCACTCAGACACACTCGTCCGTCGTCACACAAACAGCACTGCACAATACTAAGTAATTAAAAACAGAATAACAGGAAGGGAGAGAGAGAAAGGGAGCGTTCTCAAATTGAAGACACATGGACGTGGAGAGGAGAATTCAACAGCTGTCAGAATTGATCCTCCATCTGCCAAAACCCAGCCAATAAAAAGTATTCAAAGCTATATGTGAACCAATTGGACATTTTTTTACATAGAGGAAACGGGGAGGGGTGATTGGTCCCACGTATCTATGGATTGCAGGATTTTCTCTCTCAGCTATAATTAAAACAATGGAAAGAGACTTTGCCCGTCTCTCTCGCTTACTATTTCTCCTTTCTTCGCACTCCTTACCCCTATCTCTCTCCATCCCTCCCTCTCTCTTTATCCTTCCCTCCCTATCTCTCTCTCCCATCCATGTCTCTTACTTTCTTTCTCTCCAGCTCCAGCTTTTCCTGCTCATTTCTCAAATTAATGTGTGACCTGCACAATGCTCCCTATGTGTAAAACAACTAATTGGCTGGTTTAAATTCCTGTGTGGGGGAAAGGACCTATCCACCCCAGAGCTCTGACCAATTTCCAAATCCCGCTGGGCCCTGGTCAAAAGTAGTGCTACTTAAAAGGGAATACAGTGCCATTTGGGATGCACATCAGCTTTCTCCTGATATTAGACTATTTTTGCCAAACTAATATCCCTTTCAAACAGAGATGAAGATCCGACAACTTTAGCATTCCGCCACCTTATTGCAGACTGACAAAGCCTAATTCTTTTATTTCCTCCAACCGAGCTAGTCATGATTGCGGTAATGTATTTAAAAGTTCTCTTGCTCAGTTGGGGCAAAAGCAATGGCTATATAAAAGGCAAATGCTGGCAATAATGTGGTAAACGTTTTGTTGTTTGAAAGGGAACCATGTAAACATTACCTAATCATTTTTTCAGTCAACATACTGCAAATCCTATGTGAATCAAGTATATGTTCAGAGAGGAAGCAGCAGAGGAGGGCATGTAACAATCTCAAATATACCCTGCCGTGTGTCATTGATACCCACTTCATTTTAGCGATGTTGCTTTGGCTCGCTGTCATTAAATGTGTATCCAGTGGTTAGTCTTGGTGGGGAAAACCCCCCAAAAAAATGTTTTGGGGGGGATGCATGCCAGCAAAGCCAATACACAGCACATTAATTGCACTATAACGGTGACACACAAACTATAAGAGCCTACATAAAGCTGTCTCAACACTAGAGTCTCAACAGCAGTCCCAATACCTTACCACTGCTACACCTGGCTATCAGCGGAGCCTTGTCTGGCAACGAAACAATTAATTCAGCCTCATTTACTGCCTTTAAAAAGAAACAGCTGACAAATATGGTTTATACGGACAATTGAGATGTACAAACTATGGCATAAGGGGACGATGAGCGTATAAGAGGCCATCTGTAATTTTGCTTAAGACACTAATGAGCGAGCGGGGACGGAGTCAATATAACTTTGTTAACCTCTTAAGTCGACCCTCTACTTTTTAGAACATTCTGTTAAAAATCGCGCAACATTTCAGCGCCCTGCTTCTCATGCCAGGAATATAGTATATGCATATGATTAGTATGTGTGGATAGAAAACACTCAGACGTTCATAAAACTGGTTAAATCATGGCTGTGACTATAACAGAACGTGCGTTTCATCGAAAAGCGCAGGAAAATCTGATCACTGAAAATTGGAAAATATATCAATGCGCCACTTGCATGTATTGTCTATGGGAAAGCAAATGACCTGGAGCCGAGATTGCAATTCCTACAGCTTCCACACGATGTCAACAGTCTTGTCATTTGCCTAGGCTTTGTTTCTTGGTCAAACGAAGAAGAGACAGCCCATTTCTTCAGGTCTCCGACCGGATATTTTGGTTGAGATTTACCCGGACATTATTTCCAGACGTACAGCTATAGAATACACATCGCCTCGTGATCAATTTGATCGCTTATTAACCCAATAGTGATCTTTATGGGACATCTAGGAGTGCCAACAAAGAAGATGGTCAAAGGTAATGAATGTTTTATAGTTTATTTGTGCATTTTGTGTAGCGCCGACTATGCTAATTATTTTGTTTACGTCCCCTGCGGGTCTTTTGGGGTGTTACATGCTATCAGATAATAGCTTCTCATGCTTTTTCCGAAAAGCATTTAAAAAATCTGACTTGTTGCCTGGATTCACAACGAGTGTAGCTTTAATTCAATACCCTGCATGTGTATTTTAATGAAAGTTTGAGTTTTAACGAGTGCTATTAGCATTTAATGTAGCGCATTTGCATTTCCAGATATCTAGATGGGACGCCTGCGTGTCAGGTAGGAGCAAGAGGTCAAGTCAGAACAGTAGGGTATGTTATTAGGGGGAAAAGGAGCACATGGGCTACTATTTACCTCATTTATATAGCAGTATACAAGACACTTTTGTATTCACCTGTGCTGTGCTCACGTGAACAGGAAGGTATTGCGGCGGTCCTTCGTGGGCAAATTTTGTCATCAGTCTGGCATCCCCTAGATGAATGGTGCTTTCAAGACAACTGGGAACTCTGAAAAAAACAAGGTCAAATCATGATGATGTCTGATCTTTAGGTCGAAGCTCTAGAAAGAGGCCCGAGTTCCAGACTTGCAATTCCGAGTTGGACCGGGACTGGCGTGTGTACTTGTGTCTGAGTGTGTGTGTGAAAATGCAGACAGATGCACGTTGACGTCAGGAAACGGTGGATGTGCGAACGCTCTGTATGTAACGGCCACAAGCTCTATCTCTCACTGTCATCAAATGAGGTTTTTGGGAGAGGAAAAAACAATAAACATAGTAGTCACCTGATTACAGGGCTCTAACATGCTTGGTTTACCAATAAATGCCTGGCATGCCATTACTAGTGCATCTCAGATACAAGCCAGAGCTATCGGTTTGAAGCAACACTTCTCCATTATGACACTTTTCTAGGTAATATCAAAGCACGCAGGCAAGTTAAGGCCACGATACTTAATGGAAAAATAACATTCTTAGAAGCACATGGAAGGAATGCTTCCCAATTTGTTTGATCGTCTCAGCTGGTTTGACCTCTGTGAACAACAGAGGATCCCTGGCTGTAGTTCAACTCGGGCCGACAACAAGCTTTCTGCTCTCTCCTTTACGTTCGATTTAATCTCTGTATTTGATCTTCTACCATCTTCATGCTTTTGGCTCGGAGGAATGGACAGATGATCTGGAGTGTCGGTGATGTGTTTTAACATTTGGAATATTTCAAAGGAAAGCATAGAAGTGTTTCTTGGAGAAATGTGCTTGTTGTTCATACACTGTTATAGAGGAATAGTGACTTGTTGAAATGTGTTTGTAGATCAGTGGTGAAGCTGGGAAGACATATTTCCTTTTGGGACACAGTTTGAAAGTGTCTCAAAATATTTTCTCGTAGCCCCTGCAGTTCTAGTTGGGGCAGCCACTTAAACAGAACACTCTCACACAGCATCTCATTCTAAAAGAGGATTAAACTTCTCATGTGCCTGAGAAAAATACATGGTATGTGTCCCAAATGGCACACTACTCCCTATGTAGTGCACTACTTTTGACCAGGACCCATATGTCTCTGGTCAAAAGAAGTGCACCGTTTAGGGAATAGGGTGCCATTTGGGACACGTGGGCACTGCCTGGAAGGGAGAACTAGCTACTAGCTTCATATACAAGTGGAAGACATGTTGGCAAAACACACTTTACAATGGATGTTAGAAGCATTACAGTGAACAGTAATTAGCACGACCGCATGGCCACAGATATTGCGATGACGGCGCATTAAACGAGCTCAAGTAAAACCACCAGAGCTTCAACAAGCCTTTAAATGAAAGAGGAAAGGCTTAAGCAAAAATATTCCCATGGATTGCAATCTCTAAGCCAAGCCTGTTTGTGTTATTGTTTGAGAAATGTCTCAATTAAAATGCTTCTGGGATGAGATTTTGCCTAAGCTAAAGAAGCAACATACAGTATAGACATCTCACGACCATTAGCTACCACCCCCTTCACCCATCATACCTTTCCGCTCATGTTGTCATGGGGTTGACTGGTCTATTTTACAGTAAGAGGTTCCCCACTGGACACACACTGGTTGAATAAACATTTGTTTCAATGTAATTTGTCAATATATTATGACGTGGAATCAACATGAAAAACATTGGATTTGCAGTGCCATGCAGCTTGTGTGCCTGCGATGTATCACTCTGCCTCAAATTGAAGGACAGCCCGATCAGCGAATGAGTGTTAAGGCGGGACTCCCGAGCCTCCAATGGTTGTGGATGTGTAACCCGATACCGCAAAGTCATCCGAGGCCAACTGAATTGAAACAGGGAAGCGGGGCTGTCAGCCAGAACAATCACAAATCAAATGGGCCTAACAAAAGTTAAATTATAACTGAATTACCTTGATAAAACAATTACATTATAACGAAAGTCCCTTAAATAGGGGACTTAATCTTTAAGAGGCTAGGTCTACTATCGTTCGTCCATGGTTAATTGGATCTGTGAAGTCTCTACTTTTACCTTTGGATATTGTCTTTAACATGTTATTCATAATATACAGCATATACATACACTATACAAGCAGAAGATACATTTCCTTCAAATGTTGATATTTGGTTGCATTCACAATTCAATATCCATTTAGTCTACAAATGAATAATTAATATGTTGGATTCACACCTCCATCTCTACCAAAAACCTAAATAAAATCAAACTTTAAATGCACTTCAAATAAAGTTAAGTCCTATTCTTCAACGTAGACTTTTGGTTGAAATGCAGGAGTGAACCCAATATATTAATAACTTGTAGAAAATTTGAAATAAACCAACCATCCTCGATATACAAGACAATATCCAAAGGTAAAAGTCTATTATTAATATCATGAATTTGGCATCCTATTCATAGGACTAATGTTAATGTCTAAACTTCCAAAGATCCAATCAACCGTGGATGAATGCTAGTATACTTAGCCACACGTTGAAATGATGGTGTCCTTTGATGGGCAAATCAGATGTCAATGTAGCCTACAAACTCAACCTCACTCTGAATTAAACTTTCACATACAGCTTGTGTAAGAAAAATTTACAGGAGTTACCTTCAACTATTCAATGTTGTTTAGGTAGTCCACACAAATGAGTATGGAAGCTGATCATTGCCTGAATGTGTTGACATGATAGCTCAGCTGAAACAAATACAGCTAGTTTCCTAAGCAAACCAGGGTACTCAGGAGGTAGGTATTTGGATGGTAGACTCATTATTTCAATATACCGCTATTGTAAATAAAATGTGTAATCAAACAAAAAATCTATCCGTTTCAACCGCCCAATATACTGTATATAGACACAAAATGAAAACAGTATTGGTTGATGACTTTTTTCAAATCCAATATACCAAACAGTAGGAACACCTTCCTAATATTGAGTTCCATCCCCCCTTTTGCCCGGGAAACTGTTGTGACAAACCCAGCAGCGTTGCAGTTCTTGATACAAACCGCTGTGCCTGGCACCTACTACCAGGCACTTAAATATTTTGTCTTGCCCATTCACAAATACACAATCCAAGTCTCAATTCTCTCAAGGCTTAAAAATCCTTTTTTAAACAGTTTCCTCCCCTTCATCTACACTGATTGAAGTGGATTTAACAAGTGACATCAATAAGGGATCATATTGTAGCTTTCACCTGGATTCACCTGGTCAGCCTGTCATGAAAAGAGCTGGTGTCCTTAATGTTTTGTGTACTCAGTGTATTTTCCACGTTGATCTCGCATCACAATACATTAACAAATTATGTTGAAACCACATTGATTCAAAGAGTGTGTGCCCAGAAGGTCTTGATTGGAATCAAATTGGCCAGATAATGAAAGAATTCAACCTGGCTTTGATCTCTGTGCCACCTGCAGACCTACTCTCTAACCCCCGCCAGCCTTACAAAGGGCAGGAGGCTATTTCTGTTGCTGCCTCTCCACTCTTCAGCTGACTCTGTCACAATCAAAGCTGCTAGGCTACATCCCAAATGGCACCCAATTCCCTAATTAGTGCACAACTTTTGACCAGAGCCCTACTATATAGGGAATAGGGTACCAGTTGGGAAGCAGCCCTATACTCCTTATAGATCCATCTACACTCATCTCTCTCCAGCTTGTTTCCATCTTATGAATGTGTATGTATGTCTCCCTGGGGTTAGTGTGTGACAGATGCCATGGGGTCTGGTATGCCTTTCATCCAGCTGATTAAAGTGGTTATTGTTTTTGTTTTCGGGGGAGTTCTAAAAATGCCCTGCCATGCCAGGGGTATATTTATGTCTGAGCTTGTGACTGCTTCTCAGACACGTCAAGCTGCACCCAGATCAACCAGACTCCCATATGGTAAAAGAATAAGGGAATAACATACATGCCTGTCCTATTTTGTGTGTGAGATTAAACTAAACAATGGTAAATAACAGAGGAAAGAGATTTCGGCTTTGCCCCAAAGGGCACCCTTTTTCCTATATAGTACACTGCTTTTGATCCTTATGGGCCCTGGTCCTGTATAGGGGATAGGTTACTAATGGGGTCTCAGCCAGCACAACCAAGTTTGTTTATCTCCCTACAGTGAGCCCTCCATCCCAACCCCCATCACCCGAACCCTCAGTATAGTATAACCCACCACTTAAAGTTATTCCCAGTCTCTTACATAACCCACTGACAAAGGTATTCACACCCACACAATGACCTCAACCTGACCGGCCCTCCCAGCTGGCATGAGAGAGGACTGCCGGGCATGGTGACAGAGAGTAGAACCAGGGGGAAGAAAGAGAATGCGAGCAAGAAAGACTGGCACCTCACTGTCCTGCTGGGGACCAGCTACCACCGGCCTGAGGAGAGACACATGAAACAAGGGGTTAATACGATAATAGGAAGGGAGTTGTAATCGATAACACACCTCGTTTATTCTCCTCATGACTTTAAAGGGCCCTACACACTGCGGACCCAGCTTCCGGCAGGGCAAGCGGAGGGGTAGGTTTCGGGTCGAGAGCCAGACCCTGTCCCCCGGTACAAACACGAGGGCCTCACTGCGGTAGCAGTCAGCACTCTTCTGCCGTCCACTCGCTTGTTGTAGAGATTCCTGGACGGCCCCCCAGGTCTCCTTGGAGCGCTGTACCCATTCCTCCACCGCAGGAGCCTCGGTCTGGCTCGGATGTCATGGTGCCAGGACCGGCTGGTACCCCAACACACACTGAAAAGGGGACACGTAAGTGTCCATTACTCTCGGGGTGATAACCGGAGGTCAGGCAGACCCCCAAACATTCCATGAAGGCCCTCCATACACGGGACGTGAATTGGGGGCCCCGATCAGAAACGATGTCCCCCGGCACCCCGTAGTGCCGAAAGACATGGGTGAATAATGCCTCCGCAGTCTGTAGGGATACCGGGCAATGGGAGGAGACGGCAGGACCGATCCACAATCACTAGAACTGTGGTGTTCCCCTGAGACGGCGGAAGATCGGTCAGGAAATCTACAGATAGATGTGACCATGGCCGTTGTGGAACAGGGAGGGGTTGTAACTTCCCTCTAGGAAGGTGCCTAGGAGCCTTACTCTGGGCGCACACCGAACAGGAGGAGACATAACCCTTAACGTCCTTAGCCAAAGTAGGCAACCAATACCTCCCCCGAAGGCTCCCCACTGTCCTTGTCACCCCAGGGTGACCCGAGGAGGGTAGGACATGAGCCCACCGAATCAGTTTGTCCCGAACACCAAACGGCACGTACTTACGCCCCGCCGGACACTGAGGAGGTGTGGGTTCCGCCCGTAACGCCCGCTCAATGTCCGAGTCCAACTCCCATACCACTGGTGCTATCAGTTCAGAGGCGGGAAGGATGGGAGTAGGTTTGGTGGACCCATCCTCCGTGTCATAAAGACGGGACAGTGCGTCAGCCTTTACGTTCTGGGAGCCCGGTCTATATGACAATGTAAACTGGAACCGGGTGAAGAACATGGCCCACCTTGCCTGACGTGGGTTAAGTCTCCTAGCTGCCCGAATATACTCCAGATTCTGGTGGTCAGTCCAGATGAGAAAGGGGTGCTTAGCCCCACTCAAGCCAGTGTCTCCACACCTTCAGAGCTCTAACCACCACTAGCAACTCCCGGTCCCCCACATCATAGTTACGCTCCGCTGGGCTGAGCTTCCTTGAGAAAAAAAGCGCAGGGGCGGACTTTTGGTGGCGTACCCGAGTGCTGTGATAGCACGGCACCCACCCCGGCACCCACCCCAGCCTCGGACGCGTCCACCTCCACTATGAATGCTAGAGAGGGGTCCGGATGCGCCAACACGGGCGCATCAGTGAACAGCGCCTTCAACTTGTTGAAAGCTCCGTCTGCCTCTGCTGACCACTGCAACCGCATTGGGCCCCCCTTCAGCAGTGAGGTAATGGGAGCCGCTATCTGGCCAAAACCCCGGATAAACCTCCGGTAGTAGTTGGCAAAACCCCAAAACCGCTGCACCTCCTTTACCGTGGTCGGAGTCGGCCAATTACGCACGGCCCTAATGCGGTCGCCCTCCATCACCACCCCCGAGGTGGAAATGTGATAACCCAGAAAGGAGACGGCTCGTTTAGAGAACACGCATTTCTCAGCCTTTACGTATAGGTCATGCTCCAGCAGTCTACCAAGCACCATACGTACCAGAGACATGTGTGGTGTGAGTGGCCGAGTAGATCAGAATGTCATCGATATAAACCACCACTCCCTGTCTGCACAGGTCCCTGAGAATCTCGTCTACGAAGGATTGGAAGACTGCTGGACCATTCTTTGACGAGGTACTCAGTGGCCTGATGTGGTACTAAATGCGGTTTTCCACTCGTCTCCCTTCCCGAATACGCACCAGACTATACGCGCTCCTGAGATCCAGTTTTATGAAGAACTGTGCTCCGTGAAATGGTTCCACCGCCGTAGCGATGAGAGGTAGAGGGTAACTATACCCCACTGTGATGGCGTTTAGACCTCTAATCAATACACGGACGCAAATCTCCCTCCTTTTTCCTCACAAAAAAGAAACTTGAGGAGACTGGTGAGATGGAGGGCCGAATGTACCCCTGTCCCAGTGACTCCGTGACATATGTCTCCATCGCCAACATCTCCTCCTGGGACAACGGGTACACATGACTCTTGAGAAGCGCAGCGTTTACCTGGAGATCTATCGTACAATCCAATCCTGGTCGATAAACTGGTAATTTAGTCGCTTTCACTTTACTGAAAGCGATTGCCAAATCAGCATACTCGGGGGGAATGCACACGGTGGAACCCTGGTCTGGACACTCCACCGACGTGGCACCGATGGAAACTCCCAAACACCTTCCAGAACACTCGTCTGACCACCCCTGAAGAACCCCCTGTCTCCAAGAAATTTTAGGATTGTGCCGGGCCAGCCAGGGAATCCCCTGGAAACGCAGGCGAATCAATAATTAAAAAGACTGATACGCTCCCTATGATTCCCCTGCGTCACCATGTCCAGTGGGACCGTGGTCTCCCTGACCAATAAAATGTAAATTACTTAAATCATACAATGTGGTTTTCTGGATCTTTACTAGATTCCATCTCACAGTTGA
Organism: Oncorhynchus gorbuscha; assembly: GCF_021184085.1. Lineage (NCBI taxonomy): Eukaryota > Metazoa > Chordata > Actinopteri > Salmoniformes > Salmonidae > Oncorhynchus > Oncorhynchus gorbuscha. The sequence goes on from NC_060186.1 coordinate 36,736,611, forward strand.
AGTGTACCTAAGATATATATATATACACACATATATACACACACCTGTTCTGAGAGGCCCCAGAGTCTGCAACACCACTAAGCAAAGCGGAACCACCAAGCAAGCAGCACCATAAAGACCAAGAAGCTCTCCAAACAGATCAGGAAAGTTGTTGAAAAGTACAGATCAGGGTTGGGTCATAAAAAAAAATCTGAAACTTTTTAACAACCCATGGAGCACCATTAAATCAATTATTTAAAAAAATGGAAAGAATATGTTACCACAATAAACCTGCCAAAAGAGGGCTGCCCACCAAAACACACGGACCAGGTAAGGAAGGCATTAAATGAGAGAGGCAACAAAGAGACCAAAGATAACCCTGAGGGAGCTGCAATGCTCCACAGCGGAGATTGGAGTATCTGTCCACAGGACCACTTTAATAAGCGATGAAATTGATCACGAGGCGAAGTATATTCTTTAGCTGTACGTCTGAAAATAATGTCCGGGTAAATCTCAACCAAAATATCCGGTCGGAGGCTTGAACAAATGGCTTGTCTCTTCTTCGTTTCAAAGATGAGCACAGAATAAGTTTGAGGAAAAAGAAAAAGAAATGGAGGAACTTATTCAAGAAAGATCAAGTTTAATGTATTATAAAAAAGTGAACTGGATCGAATATCTGGAAAAATGCACCAAATAATTTTTTTCATCTTCAACATAGAAATGCTACCTAAAATAATTTTGTGAAACTTGTTAAAAAGTTTCACCATCCAACCTGACAGAGCTTGAGAGGATCTGGAGAGAAGAATGGGAGAAACTCCTCAAATACAGGTGCCAAGCTTGTAGCATCATACCCAAGAAAACTTGAGGCTGTAATTGCTGCTGAAGGTTCTTCAACAATGTACCGAGTAATGTGTCTGAATACTTATTATTACATTTACATATGTTACTCATTTGCCCCCCAAAAATTTAAAAACCTGTTTTTGCTTTTTTTAAATGAAGTAGTGTGTTTAGATTGATGAGTGAAAAAACAGATTTATTAAATTTTAGAATAAGGCTGTAACGTAACAAAATGTGGAGAAAGTCAAGGGGTCCGAATGCACTGTATATATTTACAACAAAACAGATTGGGGGGGATTAAAAATAACATTGATGGAAGTTACAATCTGCAATATTAAAGCTGAACCCTCCCCCAAAAATGAGCAAAAAAATACTGTATAAAATAAATAATTCAAATACTGAGCTATATCATATGCTCTAAGAAACAGGGAAATGATATTATTATATACCAATACAGTTGCTCAGAGAAATACATTTGCTTCTACTAGTCTAGGGACCCTTAAGGTCAACAGCATCATGAACGTTACCCAGTACCAGGATATTTTAGCCCAAAAACCTGGTTGCGTCTGCAGGAGGATGAAAGTTGGCCACAAGTGGATCTTCCAGCAAGACCCCAAGTACACTTCAAAATGGTTAAGTGGCCTCAAAATCTACATTTTGCATTGGCCATCTCAGTCGCCAGTCTTGAAACCCATTGAAAACCTGTGGCTTGAATTGGCGCAGTCCATAAGCGCAGACCAAGGATATGGAAGGGTTCTGTATGGACGTACATAAAACATTTTAGAAAAAGGTTCAGTGCTGTTATCCTCACAAAGGGAGGAATTGAAATGTATTGAAAACAGGCGTGAGAATAACTTTGACCACTGCCTTTGAGGAAAAACAGTATTACTTCTCAAACAAAATGTCTTTCCCTGAGCAATTGTATTAGTAGAAAATAATATAATTTCTCTTTTTTTGGAGCATTCAAATATAGGTCAGTATTAGATTTATTTTATACATATCACTACTCAAGATATGATCCAGATGCAGACACAGGAGGCGGATGGTTCAGTTCTCAGATAATTTATTATAACACAGGGAGCAGGCAAAGGGCAGGTCGAGGACAGGCAGAGATTCGTAACCTGATCAGAGTCCGACAAGTACTGGACGGCAGACGAGTTCAAACACCAGGTCAGAATCAGAAAGGTACAGAACAGTAGGCAGGCGCAGGGTAGGCAGAAAGGTCAGGACAGGAAAAGCTAGAAACAAATAACAGGAAACACGCTGGGACAACCTGACAATACAAGACAAAACTGAAAATGCAGGTATAAATACACAAGGGATAAATGGGGAAAAAGGGGGACGCCTGGTCGGGGGTGGAGACAAGCACAAGACAGGTGAAACAGATCAGGATGTGACAATAGTCATTTTTGCTTGTCTTTATCAAGGGTGTCAATAATTTCAGACCCCACTGTACTGTACTATACACTAGGCTACGCATGAGTCTGGCCTCCAGAGCCAGGGCCTAACATTGCCAGAGGTCACAACACTTGGTCCTATCAGCAGAGAGTAGGGGAGAGACTGCCGAGGAGAGGTGGAGTTCCACTCTGCACAGTTTCAATGAAAGGGAGAGGTACTGACTGTTGCTCTCTTTGCCCGATACAGGCTGTTGTCTATCAACAGAGTTGCAGTTTGTTTGATTATCTGTTGATCGTCTATAGAGGGCTAGCCAAACAAAGTGTAACCGATGTCAGGGTTTGTTTTTTAATCTATTAATTTAATATCTTATTCATTTTTGTGTCTAACATAGGGCATGCAGGGTTCCATTTCCCGTTAACTATGTTTATTTTTGGAAGAATAGTTAGGTAGTTACTCATACAAAGTCCTCTTTATTTAGTCTCAGGTTTCTCAATTTGTAGCTTGTTACTAGTTGTCAGGGCCTTGAAATACATATAGGTACACCGACAATTGAGTCCAATGATGTCAATTAGCCTATCAGAAGCTTCTAAAGAATTGTTCAAGCTGTTTAAAGGCTGTCAACTTATTGTATGTGAACTTCTGACCCACTGGAATTGTGATACAGTGAATTAACAATTATTGGAAAAATTACTTGCGTCATGCACAAAGTAGATGTCCTAACCGACTTGCCGAAACTATAGTTTCTTAACAAGAAATTTGTGGAGTGGTTGAAAAATGAGTTAATGACTCCAACCTAAGTGTGTGTAAACTTCCGACTTCAACTGTACATAGGTTGACCCAAACAGTACAAACATCTTCTTAGCATGAATAATTTTGCACACCCAATTTTTCAGTTTTTGATTTGTTAAAAAAGTTTGAAATATCCAATAAATGTCGTTCCACTTCATGATTCTGTCCCACTTGTTGTTGATTCTTCACAAAAAAATACAGTTTTATATCTTTATGTTTGAAGCCTGAAATGTGGCAAAAGGTCAAAGTTCAAGGGGGCCGAATACTTTCGCAAGGCACTGTAAATACCTAGACCTACAAAACCCCTAGACATACAAAAAACCCTAGAAGTACAAAACAACTGGCATACCCACCCTCGTCACACCCGTACCTAACCAAAATATAAAGAAAACAGAGATATTAAAGGTCATAGTGTGACAAACAGCAAAGGACCTTGTGAAGATGCTGGAGGAAACCGGTACAAAAGTATCTGTATCCACAGTAAAACAAGTCCTATATCGACAGAACTGAAAAAGCGTATGCGAGCAAGGAGGCCTACAAACCTGACTCAGTTACACCAGCTCTGTCAGGAGGAATGTACCAAAATTCACCCAACTTATTGTGGGAACCTTGTGGAAGGCCACCCAAAAAGAAAGGAAGACAAAATAAGGACAAAAGAAGGACAGAAGAAAAGGGAAAAGAAAGAGGACAACAAAGTGAAACAGTCAGCACTCACTTCTATTGCAACTTCGTATTTCGGCGTCCTAACGTAGTCTACACTGCTATCTGCCCAGCAGCTAGCCAGCTAGCAAACGTCCACCGTCTACCGAATAGCAGCACTGTAGAAACTATTACACTCAACTGAACGACTTGATTAGTGTAGTGTTAGCTAGCTACATAGTTGTCTTTGCTGTCTTCGTATCCAAGATAATTGTGTAGTTTAGAGCGTGTAGTCTTAGAGTGATTATTTTAATTTACCGAGGTTAGCTAGCCAGCTATTTGTCATCCTTAACGTAGGAGACACTGCTAGATAGCCAACAGCTAGCCAACGTCTACTGAATAGAACTTCCGCACTCAACAACCCGGTCGCATTCCGCTTCGCTCCACAGGTAGTATCACATTTTTCATTTCATTTCATTACAGCACAACGGTTTGATTTGTTTGATCATAGCTAGCTACATAGCTAGCTACATAGCCGTCTGTGTATTAAAGATAATTGTGTAGTCTAGAGCGATTTTCTAGGTTAGCTAGCCAGCTATTGGCGTTCTTTTAACGCAACGTAATCAACACTGCTAGCTAGCCAGCTAGCCCCCGAATAGCAGCACTGTAGAAACTATTACACTCAACGGAACGACTTGATTAGTGTAGTGTCAACAACACAGCCACTGCCAGCTAGCCTACAAAGTCAACAACGCAGCCACTGCCAGCTAGCCTACTTCAGCAGTACTGTATCATTTTAATCATTTTAGTCAATAAGATTCTTGCTATGTAAGCTTAACTTTCTGAACATTCGAGACGTGTAGTCCACTTGTCATTCCAATCTCCTTGCATTAGCGTAGCCTCTTCTGTAGCCTGTCAACTATGTATCTGTCTATCCCTGTTCTCTCCTCTCTGTACAGACCATACAAACGCTCCACACCGCGTGGCCGCTGCCACCCTAATCTGGTGGTCCCAGCGCGCACGACCCACGTGGAGTTCCAGGTCTCCGGTAGCCTCTGGAACTGCCGATCTGCAGCCAACAAGGCAGAGTTCATCTCAGCCTATGCCTCCCTCCAGTCCCTCGACTTCTTGGCACTGACAGAAACATGGATCATCACAGATAACACTGCTACTCCTACTGCTCTCTCTTCCTCCGCCCACGTGTTCTCGCACACCCGAGAGTTTCTGGTCAGCGGGGTGGTGGCATCGGGATCCTCATCTCTCCCAAGTGGTCATTCTCTCTTTCTCCCCTTACCCATCTGTCTATCTTTCTCCCCTTACCCATCTGTCTATCGCCTCCTTTGAATTTCATGCTGTCACAGTTACCAGCCCTTTCAAGCTTAACATCCTTATCATTTATCGCCCTCCAGGTCCCCTCGGAGAGTTCATCAATGAGCTTGATGCCTTGATAAGCTCCTTTCCTGAGGACGGCTCACCTCTCACAGTTCTGGGCGACTTTAACCTCCCCACGTCTACCTTTGACTCATTCCTCTCTGCCTCCTTCTTTCCACTCCTCTCCTCTTTTGACCTCACCCTCTCACCTTCACCCCCCTACTCACAAGGCAGGCAATACGCTCGACCTCATCTTTACTAGATGCTGTTCTTCCACTAACCACATTGCAACTCCCCTCCAAGTCTCCGACCACTACCTTGTATCCTTTTCCCTCTCGCTCTCATCCAACACTTCCCACACTGCCCCTACTCGGATGGTATCGCGCCGTCCCAACCTTCGCACTCTCTCCCCTGCTACTCTCTCCTCTTCCATCCTATCATCTCTTCCCTCTGCTCAAACCTTCTCCAACCTATCTCCTGATTCTGCCTCCTCAACCCTCCTCTCCTCCCTTTCTGCATCCTTTGACTCTCTATGTCCCCTATCTTCCAGGCCGGCTCTGTCCTCCCCTCCCGCTCCGTGGTTTGACGACTCATTGCGAGCTCACAGAACAGGGCTCTGGGCAGCCGAGCGGAAATGGAGGAAAACTCGCCTCCCTGTGGACCTGGCATCCTTTCACTCCCTCCTCTCTACATTTTCCTCCTCTGTCTCTGCTGCTAAAGCCACTTTCTACCACTCTAAATTCCAAGCATCTGCCTGTAACCCTAGGAAGCTCTTTGCCACCTTCTCCTCCCTCCTGAATCCTCCCCCCCCCTCCTCCCTCTCTGCAGATGACTTCGTCAACCATTTTGAAAAGAAGGTCGACGACATCCGATCCTCGTTTGCTAAGTCAAACGACGCCGCTGGTTCTGCTCACACTGCCCTACCCTGTGCTCTGACCTCTTTCTCCCCTCTCTCTCCAGATGAAATCTCGCGTCTTGTGACGGCCGGCCGCCCAACAACCTGCCCGCTTGACCCTATCCCCTCCCCTCTTCTCCAGACCATTTCCGGAGACCTTCTCCCTCCATGATCTCGCCATCACGGTTGACAACTCCATTGTGTCCTCCTCCCAGAGCGCTAAGAACCTTGGCGTGATCCTGGACAACACCCTGTCGTTCTCAACTAACATCAAGGCGGTGGCCCGTTCCTGTAGGTTCATGCTCTACAACATCCGCAGAGTACGACCCTGCCTCACACAGGAAGCGGCGCAGGTCCTAATCCAGGCACTTGTCATCTCCGGTCTGGATTACTGCAACTCGCTGTTGGCTGGGCTCCCTGCCTGTGCCATTAAACCCCTACAACTCATCCAGAACGCCGCAGCCCGTCTAGTGTTCAACCTTCCCAAGTTCTCTCACGTCACCCCGCTCCTCCGCTCTCTCCACTGGCTTCCAGTTGAAGCTCGCATCCGCTACAAGACCATGGTGCTTGCCTACGGAGCTGTGAGGGGAACGGCACCTCAGTACCTCCAGGCTCTGATCAGGCCCTACACCCAAATAAGGGCACTGCGTTCATCCACCTCCGGCCTGCTCGCTTCCCTACCACTGAGGATGTACAGTTCCCTCTCAGCCCAGTCAAAACTGTTCGCTGCTCTGGCTCCCCAATGGTGGAACAAACTCCCTCACGACGCCAGGACAGCGGAGTCAATCACCACCTTCCGGAGACACCTGAAACCCCACCTCTTTAAGGAATACCTAGGATAGGATAAAGTAATCCTTCTCACCCCCCCCCTTAAAATATTTAGATGCACTATTGTAAAGTGGCTGTTCCACTGGATGTCATAAGGTGAATGCACCAATTTGTAAGTCGCTCTGGATAAGAGCGTCTGCTAAATTACTTAAATGTAAATGTTGTCCTCCAAACATGATGAGTTGAGTTTTTACCAAAAAGTTATATTTTGGTTTCATCTGACCATATGACACTCTCCCATCTTCTTCTGGATCATCCAAATGCTCTCTAGCAAACTTCAGGCGGGCCTGGACATGTACTGGCATAAGCAGGAGGACACGTTTGGCACTGCAGGATTTGAGTCCCTGGCGGCGTAGTGTGTTACTGATGGTAGGCTTTGTTACCTTGGTCCCAGCAGGTCATTCACTAGGTCCCCCCGTGTGGTTCTGGGATTTTTGCTCACTGTTCTTGTGATCATTTTAACCCCTCGCGGTGAGATCTTGCATGGAACCCCAGATCGAGGGAGATTATCAGTGGTCTTGTATGTCATCCATTTCCTAATAATTGCTCCCACAGTTGATTTCTTCAAACCAGGCTGCTTACCTATTGCAGATCCAGTCTTCCCAGCCTGGTTCAGGTCTACAATTTTGTTTCTGGTGTCCTTTGACAGCTCTTTGGTCTTGGAGTTTGGAGTGTGACTGTTTGATGTTGTGGACAGGTGTATTTTATACTGATAACAAGTTCAAACAAGTGCCATTAATACAGGTAACGAGTGGAGGACAGAGGAGCCCTTTAAGAAGAAGTTACAGGTTTGTGAGAGCCAGAAATTTTGCTTGTTTGTAGGTGACCATATACTTATTTTCCACCATAATTTGCAAATAAATTCATTAAAAATCCTACAATGTGATTTTCTGGATGTTTTTTTCATTTTGTCTGTCATAGTTGAAGTGTACCTATGATAAATTACAGGCCTCATCTTTTTAAGTGGGAGAACTTGCACAATTGGTGGCTGACTAAATACTTTTTTGCCCCACTGTATGTGAGAATGCTATTCATTGGCTACAGCTCAGCGTTCAACACCATGGTGCCCTCAAAGCTCATCACTAAGCTAAGGACCCCGACGGGACGCCCCAGGTGGTAAGGGTAGGTAACAACACATCCACCACATTGATCCTTAACACAGGGGTGCATGCTCAGTCCCCATCTGTATTCCCTGTTCACTCATGACTGCATGGTCAGGCACAACTCTAACACCATCATTAAGTTTGTTAATGACACAACAGTGATATATGCATGCCTGATCACCGACAACGATGAGGCAGCTTATAGGGAGGAGGTCAGAGATCTGACCATGTAGTGCAAGGACTACAAAGGAGATGATTGTGGACTACAGGAAAAGGAGGTCAGAGCACGCCCCCATTCTCATGGAGCAGGTTGAGAGCTTAAAGTTCCTTGGCGTCCACATCACCAATAAACGAACATGGTCCAAGCACACCAAGACAGTCGTGAAGAGGGCACAAAAAACCTATTCCCCGTCAGGAGACTGAAAAGATTTGGCATGGGTCCTCATAAGGTTTTACAGATGCACCATCGAGAGCATCCTGACGGGTTGCATCACCGGCTGGTATTGCAACTGCTCGGCCTTCGACCGCAAGACACTACAGAGTGTAGTGCGTACGGTTCAGTACATCCCCGGGGCCAAGCCTCCTGCCATCCAGGACCTCAATACCAGGCGGTGTCAGGGGAAGGTCCTAAAAAAACTCCAGCCACCCTAGTCATAGACTGTTCTCTGCTACCGCATGGCAAGCGGTACCGGAGCGCCAAGTCTAGGTCCAAGAAGCTCCCAAATAGCCATAAGACTCCTGAACAGCTAGTCAAATGGCTACCCAGACTATTTGCATTGACCCCCCCCCCTCCTCCCCTCTGGAATGCTGCTGCTACTCTGTTATCTGTGCATAGTCAGTTTAATTACTCCTACATGTACAATTGCCGCGACACCGTGACCCTGCACATTGACTCTGTACCGGTACCCCCTGTATATTGCCCCGCTATTGTTATTTACTGCTGCTCTTTAATCATTTGTTATTATCTCTTACTTTTGGGGGGTATTTTCTTAAAACTGCATTGTTGTTTAAGGGCTTGTTAGTAAGCATTTCACTGTAAGTTCTACACCTGTTGAATTCGGTGCATGTGACAAATACAATTTGATTTGACTTCATCGCTGGATTCGAACTTAACGCCCATCCGCAGCGCCTTAGCAAAACTAAAACCTACTTGAAGGCAGCAGCACTCAGTGTTGCCCTTATTTGCTGGTTTCTACGTCATCTCCCAATGTCCTGGAATACTGACTTGTATCACATGTGACCTGGCTGGGTGAAAGAGAGAGCAAGATATAGGGAGATTGGCTGTGTGCAATCAATGTGCTCCCTCGCCCACCAACAGATGACAGGCAAAGGGATGGCAGTATGACGGTTTTAATGGTTCCCATGATTCCATGTTTTATTATTCACTATCTAAGGGAATACATGTCATGTCATGTTTCAGTTGTGTTTTTGTTAGTCTGGGTTGTGATTTTTTTTTTCCAGACCTTACATTCCAGATCATCAGTGTTTGGGATTCCTTGATGTATAGGGATGTCTAGGTCCTGTCTGTCTGCTATGTTTCTTCCTCCCCTTGCCTGCCTATCTGCCTTCTCAGGTTCTGTGCCAGCAGGGAACCCCAGTGTGCTATGGACACTGTTTGTTTACTCCACCCACACGATCATGGTCACTGAGTTACATAGGGAACAGATTGTACCACACATTTACTGACACGCACGCACACGGAAATTGATTATCCATGCCTACCATCTAATCAAGCAGTTTAATAACAGTGATACAGTCATTCTGACAACAGACACTGTGACATTGATCTGCCGTCTGTGGCTGGAGTTACAGCGCAGATATCCATTTGTTTGTGTTACTGTAATTGAGAAATGGGTGATTATTGAACTGTCTGCATTGTTTGGTGGATGTCTGCTCTGCTTCTTGTGGTATCACTCCTCAATAGCTCTTCTGCCGCAGGTCAGTGGCACTTTGCCTGTGTCCCAAATGGCACCCTATTCCCTATATAGTGAGGGATATATCCTATATGTCCTGGAGAATAGGATGCCATTTGGGACACATCCCATTGTGAATTCTGCCAAGTCATCACAGCAAAGAGGAAAGGGAATTATCTGTTGCACTATGAGGGCTGATCTCTCTCTGCAACTCTGTAGCACCGTCTATGATTTCTCATTTCACTCTGCTCCTCTCTTTTTCATCTCTCTCGCTCTCTCTCTTGCAGTGCATGCTAGGAGTGTTTTGGAGTTTGAGTGTTTGGCGTGCAGGGCCCTGTCCTAACTTATTTACTTGATTCTCTCCTTGGTCTTTTCTTTCAATTTTTCTTTTCTGTTGTGGAGGGTTAAATGCACTATTTGTTTTTAGCCGTACCCACTGATTTTTTTTCAAAGTTAGGGTGGAAGAGGACAGCATTTTAGTTTCCTGGGGTTTGGAAGGTGTGGTGTGCACGATGGCTTCTCAGCCTAGTGTGGAGGAGACACTGTCGTTACGGCATGGATTCAGGTGTGTTCCTGAGAACGGAGTTAAGGTAGGAGCTGAATTTATACATTCCACTTCCGGAATAAACAAAGCTGTGGTTGTGTTCATGAAAAGGGCAAATTTGATGGGTATGTTCATTGCTCGTGGAATATTTTTTTACGGGGTGTGTTGGTGTCAATTTTGACTCTTTCTACCCCTTCAACCAGGGTGGTAGTTGCAAATTTGCCATTTGGTGAGGGTATAAGCCCCAGTGGGGGAAATTGAGGTCAACACGCAGGGAGCAATGAGATGCAGGCAGCAGAGGTTGGGCCTAGTCATTCCAGGGATGTTGGTGTAGATGAGGCTGGGTCTAGTCAGGCTACAGAGGGTGGTGTAGATGAGGCTGGGCCCAGTCAGGCTATAGATGGTGATGTAGCTGAGGCTGGGTCTAATCAGGTTATGCTAGTGGATGAGGAGAGTATAGTGGGGAAGTGTGAAAGACTAGGGGGGAGGAGGGTGACAAGTGGAAAAGGGGGAGAAGGAAAAGGGGGAGAAGAAAGGAGGTGGGAGGGGAGGGGAGAGGCTGGGGTTGTCAAAGGCACCAATAAACTTTTGCCTGGGGGTGGGAGGCCCTGACCAGAGAGGAAGGGCAGGTGGTCAGGATGGGAAATGAGGAGGAAGGTGAGTCTGAGGAAGAGGATGATGAGGCCTTTGGGTCCGGAGCGGACAGCCAGTCAAGCAGAGGGGTAGTACACGGTGAGGGAACTGACAAGTTCCTGAATGAGACCAAGGGAGAAAAGTTAATTTTGAGGCTTTTTTTCTGATCCAAGAAAGTTTAAGATCAGTACAACATGCTATGAAAAATGAGAGGCATGGTGTCCTCTCACCCAATGAACGGTTTAGGTTGAAGTTAGGTTGAAGAAGTGGGTCACAATGGTGCGCAAAGGTCTACCTTCAGACACTTTAGATTAATAGTTTCTTTCTAGCACTGGGGATTTTTGAGCTTTGCTATTGGTCTCCATCTTTGCCGTATTTCTCCCATTTCTTATGGAGACTCTTTGGGTAGGCTCGCTTAATATAAATGGCGGCAGAAATGCAGGAAAGAGGAAAGTGTTGGGTGAATATGTAAAACAAAAAAAAGTACAGGTGTTGTTTCTGCAGGAGACACAGTGACATGGTGAATGAAGTCGATTGGGGGTTCTGGTGGAAAGGGGAAAGTGCGTTGAGCCATGGGACAAATTTTAGTGCAGGGGAGGCAGTCCTTTTTGTATTGGGTCTGTCTGTAAAAAATGTGCTCTTCAAAAAGGTTGTGTGTAGGGATAGGCTGCTTGTTGTAAAAGCAGAAATGACCAACATGGGTTTTGTCTTTTATAAATGTGTATGTGTCTAACACAGGGAGAGAGAGGGGGTTCTATTTGGGTGTCTAAGACAGGAACTCTCACAGGTAGCGCCAGAGGAGACGCTAGTGGTCGGCGGGGACTGGAACTGTACAATGGATTTTACGAAAGACAGAAATGGGGAGTGTTAAGGGACATCATTAATCAGTTTGACATAGTGGATGTTTGGAGAACTAAACCTCCTGACACATGACAGTATACATGTTTGAAGGTTGTTGGGGCTAGGGTAAGTGCAGCCTGACTTGATCGTTTTTACATGTCCAGGAATCAGAGAAATAGGCTGTTGGGCGCTACCATTCTCCCGTTGGGTTTTTCGGATCACCACATAACCATGGCTCAGCTCAGCTCATAACCAACAGCCTATTGCTCTGACACATTTCACCAGGGCCTCGTCATGCATCCTATTGGAAATGTATTAAAATTGAACAAGTCCTCCAGACCCCCTTGCCAGTCCCCAGTCTCTGCTGTCACCTGCAGTGGTGGAAACATTGGTGGCCCCTCCCCCTTTGGCCACTCAAACACCTCCCTTTCCGGCTTAGTCAGTGCCTCCTGGACCATCTCCAGGAATCTCTCCAGTAGCCTAAGAGACGTTATTCCTGTTTGTTGTGCCAGGACTTCCGGGATTTTCCACTCCTCTTCTCCCAGCAGTCGCTGGTCACCCAACCTTAATAAGCCTACTGCCATCAGTCGCTGCCCACCGATCTCAAAAGGGATGACTGGGTTGTGGTAGATGTACAATGCTACTGCATTGCAGGTCTGCGAGCAGACCAGCGGGGGGGTTGAGGACAGCAAGTTTATGCCACAGGGAAAATGCCACCAGGTTGTCAATTATCAGCACCCTCCCTCTATATGACACTTGGGACAGGAGCCTCCTCCACTTGTCCCAGTTCTTCCTAACCCACCTCTGAGTCCAGGTATACCCCCAAAATGTTAAGCCCTTCACAACCCCATGTATTCTAGTGTCAAAATTGACCACAAAGTGTAAATATGATCATTTTGGCCATAATGTCAGTCTTGTCCAAAACTGAGATTTGCGAGATAATGAAGAAAAATTTGTATCACGGAATGAATGGTAACGTAACATTTTCCTTGGGATGGGTTTATTTCAATCCTGCCCACATGCCCTGAATTCAGAGCCCAGCGGCAGCCAACCCCATTGTAATGCCCATGGTTAATTTGGTTTGACATTTGATATCCCTATGGGGCTCGTTAGGGACCATCAGGAAATTAGACAATGTACATGGGACAATATTTTAAAATGTCAATAGCTTCAAATTGAATTTACTTAAACCTCAAACCAACTAGAAATTCTAGAAATTCAAATAAATATTGGAAGCATTTAATGAGACAACTAAAATATGTGCACCATGAAAATATTGTCCCCTTTACATTGTGTAATTTATTGAAGGCCCCTAACTAGCCCCACAGATAGGCTATCCAAAGTCAAACTGATTTTGCCACAGTCACACCCTGGCTGGCTGAAGGTAATTGGCTTGCTATCTTGTCTAGGCTCCTACCAGACAAAAAACTTAACCTGGTTAGACTGTTTCATCTAAAAGGGGGCATGACTGTAACTGTGTAATGTTTGTCAGCATGAAAGTACACACACTTCTACGTTTGAACACACACAAGAGACACCCACATCAAGCACAGTTCCAAAACCCAAATCTCATTCTCAGTTTCATTTTCTGATGAAGATCATTCAAACAGAGGTTAAATCAGGAAGTTCAGTCCTCCTTTAAAAAGGAGCTTTAGAAGTGCCTTTGTGCCAATGATTCACCGTCTAACGGGTAACGATATGCAGATCAGAGGCATGATAGGAAGAGAGAGCCTTGGAAACAAGCAAACCCAACACTTGATTCCCAGCCGGGTTCAATGAGAGCAAATTAAAGGTGAGGGCCATGCAGTCTATATTGATTGGCTGACACATTATGTTACCTGTGGGGCAGAGGTATCTAACCTAGCGTCAGGTAGCCTAGTGGTTAGTGTTGGGCTAGTAACCAAAAGGTTGCTAGATCAAATCCCTGAGCTGACAAAGTAAAAATGTAATTTTGTCCCTGAACAAGGCAGTTAACCCGCTGTTCATAGGCCGCCATTGTAAATATAAATGTGTTCTTAACTGATTTGCCTAGTTAAATCTAGACATTTTACAGATCCTCGTCTGTGCTATACTATGATTACATTGATTATTGTGTGTGTGGTGTGTGTGCATGTGTCATGTGCAGGGATGAAGAATGGCGCCAGAGGGGATGGTTGACGTTTTATGTGCTCCTAACCAACTGTGCTATTTTGTTAGTTTTCATGTTGTTTGTAACTCATTTTTGTTACTTATTTTGTATATAATGTTGCTGCTACCGTCTCTTATGACCGATAATAACTTCTGGACATCAGAACAGAGATTATTCACCTCAAACTGGAAGAAGATATTTTCTTTAAGGAGTCCGACGCGAAGGATATGCTGCTTTCTCGGGAACAGGCCCAAATCCCCGTCATTTGCTTCAAGAAAAGATGGAGAAAAATGGGGCGGACTTCGGGCTACCTTCTGAGAATTCGTAGGCAAGTGAGTAAACCCCCACTGCCATCTGTTCTATTGGCCAACATGCAATCATTGAAAAAAAAATATATATATATTTTTTTCACCTTTATTTAACCAGGTAGGCTAGTTGAGAACAAGTTCTCATTTACAACTGCGACCTGGCCAAGATAAAGCATAGCAGTATGAACAGACATCACAGAGTTACACATGGCGTAAACAATTATCAAGTCAATAACACAGTAGAAAAAAAGGTCTATATACATTGTGTGCAAAAGGCATGAGGAGGTAGGCAAATAATGCTTTGAATACTGGTAATCCATTTGGCCCAGCAGCTTTGTGAATGTTGACCTGTCTAAAGGTCTTGCTACCGAGAGCGTTATCACACAGTTCTCTAGAAGAGCTTGTTCTCTCATGGGTGCTTCAGTGTTGCTTTACTCGAAGCGAGCATAAAAGTCATGTAGCTTGCCTGGTAGGCTCGCATCACTGGGCAGCTCGCATCTGGGTTTCCCTAGCCTAGTGGTTAGAGCGTTGGACTAGTAACCGGAAGGTTGCCAGTTCAAACCCCCGAGCTGACAAGGTACAAATCTGTCGTTCTGCCCCTGAACAGGCAGTTAACCCACTGTTCCCAAGCCGTCATTGAAAATAAGAATATGTTCTTAACTGACTTGCCTGGTTAAATAAAGGTAAAATTAAATTAAATATGCGATAAGCGTCAGTGCCGATGTAGTAGGATTCAATCTTAATCCTGGATTGACACTTTTCTTGCTTGATGGTTCGTCTGAGGGCATAGCAGGATTTCTTATAAGCATCCAGATTAGTGTTGCCCTCCTTGAAAGCGGCAGCTCTAGCCTTTAGCTCGACGTGGATGTTGCCTGTAATCCATGGCTTCTGGTTGGGATATGTACGTACTGTCACTGTGGGGACGACGTCGTCGATTCACTTGTTGATGAAAACGATGACTAAGGTGGTATACTCCTCGATGCTATTGGATGAATCCCGAAACATATTCCAGTCTGCTAGCAAAATGGTTCTGTAGCGTAGCATCCACGTCATCTGACCACTTCCATATTGTGTGAATCACTGGTACTTCCTGCTTTAGATTTTGCTTGTTAGCAGGAATCAGGAGGATATAATTATGGTGAGATTTGCCAAATGGAGGGTGGGGGAGAGCTTTGTATGCATCTCTTTGTGTGGAGTAAAGGTGTTATTTGTCCTCTGGTTGCACATGTGACATGCTGGTCGAAATGAGGTAAAACATATTTAAATTTGCCTGCATTAAAGTTGCCGGCCACTAGGAGCGCCTCTTCTGGATGAGCATTTTCTTGTTTGCTTATGGCGTACAGCTGGTTGAGTGCTGTCTTAGTGCCAGCATTGGTTTGTGGTGGTAAATAGTCAGCTACGAATAATATAGATGAGAACTCTTGGTAGATAGTGTGGTCTACAGCTTATCATAAGGAACTCTACCTCAAGCGAGCAATACATCTAGACTTCTTTAATATTAGACATCGGAGAACAGACGCACACCCCCACCCCTCGTCTTCCCAGATGTAGCTTCTCTGTCCTGCCGGTGCATGAAAGATCGCACAAGCTCTTTATAATCCGTGTAGTCGTTCAGCCACGACTCGGTGAAACATAAGATGTTTCAGTTAAAAACATCTTCTGGCTAGGGTCCTTTTTCTCAATTTCTCAAAGAAAACACTCTGAAGTTTGTAGAAATTGTAAAATAATGTAGGAGACTAACACAATAGATATGGTAGGAGAAAATCCAAAGAAAAACCAACTGGAGCCAATGCTCTTACAATGGAAAGTATAGGGAAACAATGGAATCTATCTCCCAGTATGCAATTCCTATGGCTTTCACTGGGTGTCACCACTCAATGTTCAAGGTTTCAGGCTTATTTCTTCCAAAACGAGTAAGAATAATGTGTTTTAGTACTGGGACACACTATTGGAAATTTGTGTATGCGCGCGCGGGATGAAGACGAGACGCACCTGCTAATATCATTTTCCAATTGAACATACTTCTTTCCGTATGAAATATTATAGTTTGATTACATTTTAGGGTATCTGAGAATAAACTTATTTTGACTTGTTTTATCAAAGTTTAGGGTAGATTGTTGGATTCCTTTCTTGTCACGCCCTGGTCGAAGTATTTTGTGTTTTTCTTCATGTCTTTGGTCAGGCCAGGGTGTGACATGGGTTTTTGTATGTGGTGTGTAGCTTAGTGGGATTGTAGCTTAGTGGGGTGTTCTAGGAGAGTCTATGACTGTCTGAAGTGGTTCTCAATCAGAGGCAGGTGTTTATCGTTGTCTCTGATTGGGAACCATATTTAGGCAGCCATATTCTTTGGTTGTATTGTGGGTGATTGTTCCCGAGTGTCTTGATGTCCTTGTGCTGTGTTAGTTGACTCAAGTATAGGCTGTTTTCGGTTTATTGTTTTGTAGTGTTTGTTTATTCGTGTTTACGTTGTTTATTTAAACATGGATAGCAATATACACGCTGCAGTTTGGTCCGACTCTCCTTCACCATATGAAAACCATGACATTTCTCTACATGTTGAACGAGTGGATTACGCAAATCGATGGCGCCAACTAAACGGACTTTTTGGAATATAAAGGATTATATCTAACAAAATGACACTACACGTTATAGCTGGGACCCTTTGATTGACAAATCAGAGGAAGATTTTCAAAAAGTGAACATTAATCGCTATTTTTTTAATTTATGAAACCTATGATTGGAAAAATATTTTGATGTCGGGCACCGTCAAACAATTGCATGGCATGCTTTCGCTGTAATGGCTACTGTAAATTGGATAGTGCAGTTACATTAACAATAATTTAACTTAACTTATCTCCCTCACCAACTTCAAACATCTGCCATCTGAGCAGCTAACCGATCGCTGCAGCTGTACATAGTCTATCGGTAAATAGCCCACCCAATTTTACATACCTCATCCTCATACTGTGGAGAACAAACGGAGCTATTTCGCCTACAAAAATCATATTTTTGGAAAAAAGGAACATTTGCTATCTAACTGGGAGTCTCGTGAGTGAAAACATCCGAAGCTCATCAAAGGTGAACGATTTAATTTGATTGCTTTTCTGATTTCCGTGACTAAGTTACCTGCTGCTAGCTGGACAAAATGCTATGCTAGGCTATCGATAAACTTACACAAATGCTTGTCTAGCTTTGGCTGTAAAGCATATTTTGAACATCTGAGATGACAGGGTGATTAACAAAAGGCTAAGCTGTGTCTCAATATATTTCATTTGTGATTTTCATGAATAGGAATATTTTCTAGGGATATTTGTCCGTTGCGTTATGCTAATTAGTGTAACGCGATGATTACTCTCCCGCATGCAGGATGGGGAACAGCTTCTACCCCCAAACCATGAGACTGCTGAACAACTCATCAAATGGCCACTGGACTATTTACATTGACACCCCACCCTCTCTCCACTTGTTTTTTACAATGCTGCTATGTGGTACCTGTACCCCTCTATATAGCCTTGTTATTTTATTGTTTTCATTTTTTGGTAAATATTTTCTTAACTCTTTCTTGACCTGCACTGTTGGATAAGGACTTGCATGTAAGCATTTCACGGTAAGGTCTACACGTTGTATTCGGCGCATGGGACAAATAAAGTTTGATTTGATATGAAAGTCTATTTAATTTCACTGATAAAATAACCAAAGCCTCTTAAATTAGTTAACATTTCTTAGTGCATTGATTGGGGAAAAACAGCTTCCAATCAAGAGAAAATGTTGCTATGAAAGTCTCAAAAGAAAATAGAAGTTTCACAGAAGAATGGACAGAGAAATAGGCATTCTTACCATATTTCTCCATTGTCAAACCAGTGTCTTGTTTGAAACTAAACGGTCGTCTGCAAATAATTAATTATTAGACATCCTTATGAATCTAAGCACTTTCAAAAGTTATCTTTCCATCCAGACAGAGGCTCGACTGAGGAAGAAAAAGTTCAGCTTCTGTCACACACTGATCGGTTTCACCTGTCCCTGTGATTGTCTCCACCCCTTCCAGGTGTCACTTATTTCCCCAAGTGTATTTATCCCTGTGTTTCCTGTCTCTGTGCCAGTTCATCTTGTATGTTTAGTTAAGTCAACCAGCGTGGTTTTCCCTGTACTCATTTTCTATTCTCTTTTGCTAGTTTTCCCAGTTTTGACCACCGCCTGACTCTGGACTACTTTCCCGCCTGCCTGATCATCCTGCTTGCCCTGCCCTTGAATCTGCCTGCCCTCCGGTACCTATTGGACTCTGAACTGGTTTTGACCTTTTGTCTGTATACAACCATTCTCTTGCCTACCCCTTTTTGGATGAATAAAGATTGTAAGACTCCAACCATCTGCCTCCTGTGTCTGCATCTGGGTCTCGCCTTGTGCCTTGATAGCTTCAACTGCTTGCTAGGCCTACTCGTCAGTTGCTTAACCCAACAACATAAAAGCTGTGTGGATTTAAACATCTCTTTTCAGCAAATAAAAAGCTAAATTAATGGTGATAGAACAGCAAAGTCCAATTTTCTTTCTCCTCAAATATTGAAGGCTGCAGATCAGCTTCAGAATGTCAGAGATTAATCAATATACTGTATCTCTATATGCATCAGTCATGTCTTTTGTGTACATTAGCGAGTTAAGCATCATTTATAGAACGCTTTATATTATTCCAAAATATGGGTATGATTTTAGGCCTTTATCAAACGGTATGACATACCATCACTCAATTTGAGCCCTGTTTTTACCCAAACCCACCAAGCCCTTCCCAGACACTGAGGTTTTTAAGGACTACATGGTGACAGTAATGGAGGATTTGGCTATACTGACTAAATCTATGACTATGACATTATGATTAGCATAATGGCGCCTGTCAAACAAGTAGGCCTACCTCCTTTTTGAATAGGAAGAAAGGCTCCAACAAAGCCCTCTTGTTGTTAGTGAAGTCTAATTAAAATGAAGACAATTGTTGCTGGTGCTGAAAGACGATGTCTGCCCGCTTGTCTTTTTAGCTCACTTTCTCCTGCACACTCTCTCCTCATAAGCTCATGATTTAAAATGTGTCTGTCTCATGACTTTGTAATGCATTTTGTCTCCAGTCTATGGGCTACAGAAAAACCACATAGGCTACTACTCTTTCTACCATTTTATTGAGCGTTGGTGGATTGCTGCGTCTCTACAACAGCACCCTGGAGAGGCACGCTGGTTATGGACAAGCTAAATATCATGGGGCGGCATCATCACCCTCATGCCACTGGGTGAGAGAAGTTATCATTGCTTTTGGGCAGAAAAATGTGAGGTGTTATGTATTGTTGGAGGTGCGTCTTCCTCAGTTTAGCTGATTTATAGAATCCCTATTAATTCAATAACATCTCTGTGTGCCTAGTCAAAAATGTGTCATTTAACTTTTAAAACGTATTACCTTTTATTGTTGCATAAACACAACCAGTCATGATGTTTTCATCTGATTGTCAAACATTAATTTCATGTTTTTCTAGGCTACCAACATATTTCCAGCCCCCAAACAGGTAAATGGAATGAGACATCTGTTACACAAAACCCCAAAAAAGGTAATGACATTTGGGGGATTGTCATTAGGGCAGAATTAATGCCTCCACTGCTACCCGTCCACGTCTCGGTGTCGCCACTCATCTCTGCCCTGACAACATTTTGGAGTTTAGGCCATACCACCCGTTTTCAGGTTCATTCGCTCATTGTTCATGCCTCTGACATATGGTACTGATAAATCATGGTGTAATAGCCTACAGTTTTCTTGACATTTCGTTTTCATTATTGTGAAAAGCTCATGTTTTACCGGTACGGCGTCCCGGCAAAATAAATACTGGGAGCACACCGTACTGGTAAAACATGAGCCTTTCACAATAATGAAAACTAAATGTATTGGACCATAACACACCGGACCATACTGCCTTACTTTCTCCCCTGGTTGCGTGTGCTTACGTGTGTGTGTCTTTGTTTGCATGCTCACGTGTGTTCGTGCGCCTGTGCACGTGTGCCTGTGCACGTGTGCGTGCATGCATGTTTGTGCCTGAACTTGCGTGTGTCTGCATGCATGCTACACGCTTCATTCTCAGCAACACCTCACGTACTATGAGTCACTGTACTGCTCTGGCTTTCCCTGATATTCAGGAGATTATGCTCAAACCACAGCTCTTTGATTGACACTCCAATATTTGGAGATTAGGGGATATTCTCTTTTTCTAAATCAGTTTAATAGCTCAGCCCTGATCTTCCATTCACTCCTTAAGGCCCCGATGACAGCAAGGTTCTTCTGCGCTTTATAGCCCCCTGCTCAGAGACAGTGAGATAGTATTTAACATTCTACTGTGACATCATAGGCCATTGACCTAGCATTTCATGTTTCCTAATGAGGCCCAATCTGCCACATAGCTATTGATGGCTGTGCACGCGCACACACACACATTCCTGCCTGCCTGCTGGAAAATGTGATGCTAGCTGCATCGCTAAGTCAGCCCAATGAAGGCAACAGGTCACAGTTTTATTATCAGAAAACCTTCAAAGAACAGGCACACAGGTTGGGGGAGATGTTTTTACTTGCTACTGAGGAGATGTGGTTTTTGTTGCAATAACAAGTGTTACTTCTTTGAATAGATATCCAAGAAAGCAATTCAATTGGTTGATTAGTTGATTGAATAGTTGATAGGTCCCATACAGTATGTATGAGTGCCATTTGACTGTTTTGCTATGCAACATACATGTAAACATGTCAAACCTGCTTGTTTTTGTCGTTTTCAATGTCTCAAAGGTATACCATTTTAGGTAGTGTATATCAACAGCCAAACCTACATGTTACAATAAGACAAATCTACACACAACTTAATACACACAACACAAATCTACACACAATGCAACGCACACCTACACGTTAACGCAACACAACACAGCACAAATCTACACAGAATGACACACATGGAGTCAATTTGAGTTCAAAAGAATTGGACCAACAGCCAAGTCAACTGCTGCTGGCTCAGATTACTGCATAGTAGTCATGGTCGCCAAAAGAGTATCAAAACTCGGCGCAGAGAAAAGATGACAAGAACAGAGAATGAAAATTGTTTGACCAAAATAACTTTAAGATTGGATGCAAGCATCAATGACATGCTTTCAAAATATTTTTCATATACATTCGATTTTATTTCCGTTTCAACTGGCATTGCATCACTTTCGCTTTTTCTTTTCATTTATGATCTTTTTTCTTTTGGCCCAATTCTTTTGAAATCAAATTGGCATGGGCTCCATAGGTGCAACACAAATCTCCACACAACGCAACACAACTGTATCGCTGCAGAATGCTGTGGGAGCCATGCTGGTTAAGTGTGCTTTGAATTCTAAATAAATCACATGCCACCAGCAAAGCACCCCCACACCCTAACACATCCTCCTCCATGCTTTACGGTTGGAAATACACATCCGTTCACCCCCATCGCGTCTCACAAAGACACAGCGATGCAACCAAAAATCTCCAATTTGGACTCCAGACCAAAGGACAAATTTCCACCAGTCTAATGTCCATTGCTCGTGTTTCTTGGCCTAAGCAAGTCTCTTCTTCTTGTTGGTGTCCTTTAGTGGTGGTTTCTTTGCATCAATTCAACCACGAAGGCCTGCTTCACAGTCTCAATTTCTAAGGCTGCTAACTCTAATGAACTTATCCTCTGCAGCAGAGGTTACTCTGGGTCTTCCTTTGCTGTGGCGGTCCTCATGAGAGCCAGTTTCATCATAGCGCTTGATGGTTTTTGCGACTGCACTTGAAGAAACTTTCAAAGTTCTTGAAATGTTCCGTATTGACTGACCTTCATGTCTTAAAGTAATGATGAACTGTCGTTTCTCTTTGCTTATTTAAGCTGTTCTTGTCATAATATGAACTTTGTCTTAGGGCTATCTTCTGTATACCCCCCCCCCCCTACCTTGTCACCACATACGTGATTGGCTCAAATGTATTAAGAAGGACAGACATTTCACAAATTAACTTTTAACAAGGCACACCTTTTAATTGAAATGCATTCCAGGTGACTACCTCATGAAGCTGGTTGAGAGAATGACTAGAGTGTGCAAAGCTGTCATCAAGGCAAAGGGTGTCTATTTCAAGAATCTCAAATATAAAATACATTTAGATTTGTTTGACACTGTTTTTGGTTACTACATGTTCCATATGTTTTATTTCATAGTTTTGATGTCTTCAATATTATTTTACAAAGTATAAAATAGTAAAAATAAATAAAAACCTTTTAATGAGTAGGTGTTCTAAAACTTTTGACCGGTAGTATATTCTCTCCCAACGATTGAGGGAGTGTGCACAGAGAACAAGGAAACAGGTCCTCCCATATGCTTAATTTCAAATGATTTATGCAAGTTGTGATTGATAGTGATAGTTGTGATACAAACGTTGAGCTCAATGTTTTGATTTTGAAAACATTCTAAGGCTACATTATGTGACTAATGATGATTTGAAGACAGTTACATGAAAGGCATGAGCTCAGCTTTGTTTTTGTTCTGCGTAGACTGCACACTCTTCTTGAGTCTCTCATTTACAATTTGACAAACAGTTGAAAATGCCTTTTGCCTTTTGCTGGTATGCCCTTGGGCTGAATATAATAATTACAATTCTCTTTTCCCGGTTGCACCTATCACTCACATGACTCTCTCAGATATCTCAATTCTTACTGTCCGTCACGTGAAGATGGACACATCGGGGACACAACTGCGCGCATATTGAAGATGTTGGAAGAACTGTCTACATTTTACTTTCTGTCAGCCAGAAAAGGAGCAGGCCTAACGAACAGAAAGAGCACTAGCCTATGTCAATCTACTCTCCCCTATAGTACAAAAGTGTACCTATTCTATTCTGTTCAATAACTCAATATTCCAAACAGTTGTGGGATGCTATAGATCCCAAATTAATAAAACCACAATCATCAAAATACATTTTAAAAGCAATGAGGCTGACACAACAGATCCGAATGTTTAGCTTAAAATGTTGATAAGCTATTAGGCTATTTCTTCACATTACAAGCGCAGCAATGCGCACAGGGCAGTAAGCTATATGCACGAATGTTCCAAAATTCAATCAATTAGAGTGAAATGCTTTTATTATCAAGTGATAGGCTAATATTGTCACCCATCAGACTATTCTTGATTTAATTTTGTCTTTACATATACTAAATAGTATAGGTGTGTAATGTGTTTTGATTTAGAATGGACCGTGCTCAGAATGGACCAAGCACTCGAAACAAGGGCAGGGGAAAAAAATGTCATCTTAGCACATCTTTGGAATTTGACTGCAGTCATGATTCGTGACCACCGGTGAGGCTGTAATATGGTCACCGTAACAGCCCTAGTAGAGTGGTAACCCACACCAAATGGAAGAGTTAAGTTGAGATCTAGGTTTTCTGAAGAAAGCTGCTAAATGCTAAGCCTGTAAACCAAATAGACTCGTGAAGAGGAGTAGAAGGAGAAAACCAGAGCATTGTGGGGTGCCTCTCTAGACACGCAGGGCTTACACCCATAAAGCTTAGAGTGGCATGTTATGCGTGATTGAATTAGTCTTCAGCCAAGTCTTCGAACCGAATCGACTGACAGAGGACCACACAACACAAATCTATTCACAACGCAACACAAACCTAGACACTAAGGTCCACTCTGGATCAAAACTACACCAGAAATAGAAAGCCATGGGTCTGGTGGTGCATGCTGGAAAGAATGAGGGAGGAAAGAGGAAATTGTGAAACATAAAAGTGGAAAAAGAAAAGTGTAAACCATTAGATTCTTCCTGCCTGTGAGCGAGGGGCATGTGGTGCGGGTGCCTCTGCCTCTCAGGCAAGGCAATTAATGAGATTTTGATTTAAAGCCTGGTCTGAGATCAGTCGTCGTCAGCACAGTCTGTTCCTTTGGTGTGGTTGTATTTTCAGACATGTTAATCATGCCTACAAATGATTCTGCCATACATTTAGAATATGGCTGCCGTCTGGATGCAGTTTGATCCATTAATATATCCCTGTAATGGCGCTAGGGCCCAGGCTTTACTTAATGCTTCAGACACACAAGCAAGCACACATAAAACAGACACATGCATATAGTCAGGCACGAATGCACACATGCACGCACAATAAACACTGCACAGGAGAGCAGAGATCACAAGCATGAGTTCACTTTAGCTTTTAATCCACAGAGGGTATGTTGTTTGATCAGGCTGGTCATTGTATTTGTCCATTGTAGAGATGACTTTTTTGGCAGATTTGATCTCCACACTCCCTTAGAGATTCCACCACCTTTTAACTTGACATTTTTCTACATATATTCCAATATGTTTTTGGAGATGATTGATGATGTGCATACATGTATACCCAAAGCCATTTGCCTTCCTGCCAGCGAGCAAACCACCAATATAAAGGAATCTATAACTTTTAATAAGGTGTTCGTTACTTTGAAATGTTTTTTTTTTAAGTGTGCTGTCAAATCTGGGATTAAATGAGAAGAGGATGGGTGAACTAAGGGTCATAAACTGTAATTACACTCCATGCTTGTCACTTTCCACTCCAGAATGTGTACACAACACCTAAACCTGCACTTCAATGATTTTGTTTTCTGATTGAATGCATAAATGAGCAACATCTGTATCATGCAATTTGAATACAGTGTGTGTATTTGACACATGTATCCACCGTCTCGTCGCTGCTGTCATCGGTCTTCCTCGTGATTAAAACGTTGTCCCTTTGGAACAGCCTTCATTCCGCATTTTTAAAGGAGCTCATATGCTTCGATCAAAACTCAAGCAAAGGAGGGTACGAGGGACGTCAGGACATCAGTGGTTCCATCACAAAGGTCTGCCAGGCCACATATTCCATCAGTGGAGAGGAAGAGGGGGGGGGGGGGAGACAGAGGGAGAGAGTCAGCGTGCCTCGGCTTGTTTTTTTATGGTAATAACATTACTCTGACACAAAAACATCTGTTCGCCCACCTCGGTCGGAGGGCTGGCGCTATACCAGGATGCATCCCAAAGGGCAACCTATTCCCTTCATAGTAAAGGACTTTTGACCAGCACTCTGGTAAAAAGCAGTGCACTATAAAGGGTATAAGACAGCCCTGCCACTACACTCAACGCAGAAGGTAAAAGCATTTCAATCTGGCCTCCTGTTTAAGTTTCATAGATTCAGATGAAGAATGGATCCTCTTAATTTACATGTGTCCTGGGGCTGCATAAATGAATATAAATGGTACTTTATTTCTCTGTGGTGGACAGGCAAATCTTTTTTGATAACCTGGAGATGGAATGGAGGGGTCTATGCTCACAGGATGATCCATAAGGGCTTTGTGTGGCTTTAGCTTGATAATTATAATCCTAGTTCTATTCAAAATGTCCATTGTAATGTTGAGACGTTGGCATGGTCCCATGGTCCCATATTGAGGATTGTTAGATTTGTTATCAGACCTATAAGGCCTTA
The DNA here is from genome assembly GCF_021184085.1 of Oncorhynchus gorbuscha. Lineage (NCBI taxonomy): Eukaryota > Metazoa > Chordata > Actinopteri > Salmoniformes > Salmonidae > Oncorhynchus > Oncorhynchus gorbuscha. Next base: position 36,762,308 of record NC_060186.1, read on the forward strand.
TGAGTGTTTCTATGACTTATTCCACTGGGATTGCCTACTCTGTGTTAGAGGTCTTTACGGAACCACCTGCACCTGAAAACCCGAGACCCAATCAGGGACCAGTGCAGTTCTGGATCCAGAATTCTTAATAATGTCACAGGTCTGTGTCAGATCTGAGATGATTGTCATGGGTCTCAGGTTTGTGTAGTTTTAACGGATTTGTCCGAAAGGGCCCATACAGATCCAAATGCGACTGCTGCAGTAGAGCAAGAGAGAGAGAAATTATATAATTTATGCTGCTGCTCTTGCTTTTCACAAGTTCACAAGAGCGCTTGTAGCTTGTTGTTGTCGGCCAATCATAAGTCATCAAAGCGACAATAGGCTACGAACGTGTCCATGTGTGACAAAAGTTAGGAGATATCTAAACAATGGAAGATGGAATTAAAGTGACAGAATTAAAAGTTAAAGGAGACGGATAGGCTACAATGACCAAGAGCCAACAGGTAGACTGCTACTCAATATTCTGAATGGAGTTGTTGTAACTGTAGGATGAGAACGTGCATGCTCTACAGTCTTAAATTAGCCTAGTTAGCTAAAATTAGCTAGCTTAAACTAGCTACTCCTGGTTTGATGCAGTCAAGAGAGGTACTGTGTAATCATATTTGATGATGAATAACCTAGCTATGGCAGCTATTCATTTACTATCGCGCGAGTCGGCTTGGTTGGTTGTTGTCTCTCGTCTCTCCCTCCCTCCCTGCTCACTGTGTCACAGTCTCACAGTACGGACCCTCCCCCGCCTGCTAGAGCGGCACCTCTCCCCCTCGTGCTGTATCAGCTCCGGTTAATAAAGTCCAGACTCGGATCGAACCGTGTCCAGACCCAGCCAGGTCTATACGGAATGTGTCTAATTGTCCTCAGGTCCGTTTGGAACAGGTCTCTATATGAAAAAAGAACTCCTACCCTGTGTGACACATACAGCTGTACTGGAGCACCACATAGAGAGCACCACGTACACTTTGACTAGTGCTCTGCATTTCACCTATGGTTAAGTTTAAGAGTACACAAGACAGGCCTTGGAGAGAGAGGGAGAGAGAATGCATGCAGGTCCTCTGTCACCTCATCAGCCCTACTCTAAGAAGCCGCTAATAAAATTAACCACTAATATTTTATACAATATTTTCTTGAAACTTTGTGTAATGTTTACCTTTTCTGTGTGTAATAGGTTTTTGCACTTTGTTGATTTTTGTTGTTTGTTTATTTCGCTTGCTTTACCAATGTAAACACGATTCCCACGCCAATAAAGCCCATTTTAATTTAATTGAGAGGGGGGGAGGGGGAGAGAGAGAGAGAATTCTCTCTCACCGTATCAGCACTACTATGCTCTGTTGATCCAGCCAACCAGTTCCTCCCATCATGTCCATCAGAAAGTAACACACTTTATCAGATCAGCCAGGCTGGTTATGATCTGTCCACTGATGGCTGACACACACACACACACACACACACACACACACACACACACACACACACACACACACACACACACACACACACACACACACACACACACACACACACACACACACACACACACACACACACACACACACACACACACACACACACACACACACACTGACAGCTGACCTTCTGGGGTTAAAGGGGGACCAGAGTCCCAGGGAAGGTTGCTCCAGTGCACACAAACCCAGGGAGCAGAGCCCTGTGCAAAGCTAGTGCACTTTGTAGGAAATAGGGTGCCATTCGGGATCCCAATGTTTTTCTTAACTCGGGCCTGGAATAGCACAAATGCTCTCATGTGACGAGGCATTCAAATTGTTTCCAGCCTTACAATATGGCCATGCTTGCTGATTTAATGTCGCAGGCTTGTATTTGCCACTATGCTGCGAGCTAAAGTGTTTCCAGCAGCAACTCTGTAGGCAGAAGCTGCAGGCTTGAAACAGACGCACACTCCTTCCTCAGTATAGGGATATATTGTGAGGTCCAAATGGCACTTTATTGCCTTCATCGTACACTACTTTTGACTAGGGCCCATAGCCATTTGTGTAGTATTATCCTTATGGCTATGTTTGTTCTATTTAATCTTTCTCTGGGTTTTGTTGGCAAGGAAAGAGCTCCCCTTAAACTAGTAAGAGAAATTCTCATTACCGGACCTCAGACTGTTTAGATGCTTTTTATGAGGTATTTTCTGGGATTTATGACAACATATTATCATTCTATTAATTGTTTATGATATGCTTAGAGTTCCCTAGAAACGTATGCAACGATGACAGTCTACAGTTTGTCATTCACAAATGACTTTGCCATACTGCGCTGGTGCTTGAGAACTTGGCCCAGTGCTTCATCGGCACACCCCTTTTTAAAAGAAAGCTATTAATTATTTTCCTGAGACAGGAACATAGTGGGCGAAATGCAGGAAGGCTTTTAATAATCTGTAAAAAAAAAAATCCAGTTATATTTTAGTATACTAAGAAAGGGACTGTAGTTTGGCTCGAGATGAAGAGTTAATCCCTGCCTTTTTTAACAGGTTTTTTTAAAGAGTTTTGACAGACCTCGGGAAGCCCCCAAATACATCTCTCTGAAAGAGTGCCTCTCATAAGTGAGGACCTGACTTGTACCGCTGTAGAATAGTCGCTCTGCGGGTTCCAAATGGTACCCTATTCCCCATAGAGTACACTACTTTTGACCAGAGCCCTTTAGAGCAGCAACCCCTGTGTTCTGTATTTACTCTCGATTGCTCTTTCCATCCTCTTTCCCCCCCATCTAGACCTCATCTGTTAGCCGGTGCAGAGCATGGTCATTAGCAGGTAACAATTCCTCAGCGCTCAGAGAACGGAAAACTGTCCACAGTGAGCTGTAAAAACTCCCATATGTGCCATACAAGACCAGCCACCAGCCATTTGCATGTAGCTCTGCAGGGTATTCATTTGCCTTAGCGCTTAGCTATCTTTTCCCCTCTCAGGCCCTCTTTCTATATATGGGACAGGATACAGTTGCTGGATGTTATCGTATGACGGCACACGCACATCACTTAGCATGGCAGCAAAGGGACCACAAGAGAGGGCTGCTACAACCAAGCTACACACCCACATGCACGCACACACACACACACACACACACACACACACACACACACACACACACACACACACACACACACACACACACACACACACACACACACACACACACACACACACACACACACACACACACACACACACACACACACACACACACACACACACACACCACCATCTTTGGTAAAGCAAATAAATGGCTTGAAAACAGCCTAGTCAGCCATGCTCTTACAAAACATAATGTACCATCAGACAGAACCATTCTAATGTCACTCCCACTTTCTCCCTGTCTCTCCATAGTTTCCCTTACTTCCCCCTATTTTAACTCTGTAGGTGCTGAGTAGCATGGACAACCTGGTGATCGAGAGTCTGCTCTCAAATCTGCTGCTGTGTATACAGAGCAGTCATAGAATGGTGGAGAAAACCACTCAACACTGAACCTAATGGCGGATGTTTGTGAATGACCTATGCTCCCCAAAGAGCAAAAAAAAGGGTTTGAGTCAAGTATATCGCAGAGAATTCCAGCTAGAAAGAGGAACGGAGTGCAATGCAATAGTCAAGCATCTTAAATCCCTTTGCCTGTTTTCCCCTGAAGCAATGCACTTAACCTCAACCATGCAAATAAACAACAACTAGCTTATGGGTGTGTCCCAAATGGTATCATTTCCCCTATTGGCCCTGGCAAAAATGTTGCACTACATAGGGAATAGGGTGCCATTTGGGGCGTAATCTTTTTAACAGTCTCCTGGTTGTTTTATTAGCCCAGTTCAGGCTTCAGCCTCTTACATAAATGTTAACGAATGTTTGATTGGAATATTAAAATGGCTCTGTTGATCCCTTTGAACTGGGTTGAACTGTTGGCCCTCAGGGCATAAGTAACCATTAGGCCTCTCCCCAACACTGCTCTACAGCTCACAGCAGTGGGCTGGCTATAAACATGCAAGCATGCGCACACACTGGCTGCATCTCATCTCCATACCATTCCCTCTCTCTCTCTCTCTCTCTCTGGAATGTACTGGTAAACAATGGAGTTGGGCTGTGAGCAAACAAATATAAATGATGACTACAAAGGCTAATCTGTGGTTTAATGGTAGCAAAGCATGGTATTTTGAGGGGTTGTTAAATGCACTGGATCACCACTGTCAAGTTGATGTTAGCTTTCTAGAGAATGATGTGTAATTTAAATGTACACAACATTACCCAAAGTGTGTGGACACCTGCTAGTCTCATTCCAAAATCATGGAGTTTGCTGCTATAACAGTCTTCACTATTCACTAGATGTTAGAACATTTCTGCGCAGACTTGCTATATGTGCTAATTAGAGTTGATTGATTTATGTTCTTCATTTTTTTGTATCTATCTTATTTTATTATTATTTTTTGTTGTTGTTTATACACCTTGGGGGGGGGCGATGGTTAAAAAAATGGGAGAAGACTAATATTTTATAGTTGAATTCCTCATCATACAGTATATAAGAATTATGTTGCCTAAAAAGTTCAAGACTGTTACTGTTTCCCTTCAATAAAATGCATTCAAAACTACTTTCTGCACATTTCTGCTACTTTCTTAGGCTATACAAGTGCTATCTCTTGCTAAAAAAAATGCACGTTTACACCTCTGCAGTAATAAACCTTTACTTCAGTAAAGAAAACAATTATGACAGGTGTTTAAATGCACTTCCTGCATGGGGAAGAGGGAAAACCCAGATATTCACAAAGTTTGTGATGAATGACAGGTTGTTCATTCATGCAAAATAGATTTGGGGTTTAAAGTGTCATGTTTTGTCATATATTGTCTTGTCCTTGTGCTTTCCCTTCTGTTCGTTTCCCCCTGCTGGTCTTATTAGGTTCGTTCCCTTTTTCTATCCCTCTCTCTCCCCCTCCCTCTCTCTCTTCTCTCTATCGTTCCGTTCCTGCTCCCAGCTGTTCCTCATTCTCCTAACTCACTCATTTACTCTTTTCACACCTGTCCCATATTTTGCCCTCTGATTAGAGTCCCTATTTCTCCCCTTGTTTTCCGCTTCTGTCCTTGTCGGATCCTTGTATGATGTTCGCTGTGCTGTGTCCTTGTCTCGCCCTGTCGTGTTTTGTCTCCTTCAGATGCTGCGTGTGAGCAGGTGTCTTAGTCTGCTACGGTCGGTGCCTTCCCGAAGCAACCTGCAGTCAATGGTCGAGTCTCCAGTCTGTCCTCGTTACTACGAGTGGATTTAAGTTTTTTCCTGTTTTGTTTTCTTCTTGATTTTTCCAGGATTATTACTTTTGCCATATACTGGAATAAAGACTCTGTTTTCGCTAAGTCACTTTTGGGTCCTCATTCACCAGCATAACATAAAGTTCAATTAAGATTAGTGAAGGCAGGTCATTTTGACCCTTAGGACAAGGGGAGTATACAGAATGCTAAGAAGACTACACAAGTGTTAAGTAAACATGTTCTTCATAAACATATACTCCATGATGACAAAGTAAAAACAAGATGTTAAAAATATTTGCTAATTTAAAAAAAATAAAAAAACAGATACTTATTAACTTAAGAAATGTCTTTGTTTTCCATGAAAACATACATGAAACGAGTTGCAAAATGAATAGGAAATATAGTAAGGATGTTAACAAGGTTGTAAATAATGATTTTTAATTGAAACAATAATTGTGTCCCACAAACTTTGCTTTTGTCAAAGAATTCTCCATTTGCAGCAATTACAGCCTTGCAGTCCTTTGGCATTCCAGTTGTCAATTTGTTGAGGAACTCTGAAGTGATTTCACCCCATGCTTCCTGAAGCACCTCCCACAAGTTGGAGTGGCTTGATGGGCACTTCTTATGTACCATACGGTCAAGCTGCTTCCACAACAGCACAATAGGGTTGAGATCCAGTGACTGTGCTGGCCAGTCCATTGTAGATATAATAACAGCTGACTGCTTCCTCCCTAAATAGTTCTTGCATATTTTGGAGCTGTGCTTTGAGTCATTGTCCTGTTGTAGGAGGAAATGGGCTCCAATTAAGCGCCGTCCACAGAGTATGGCATGGCGTTGCAAAATGGAGTGATAGCCTTCCTTCTTCAAGATCCCTTATACCCTGTACAAATCACCCACTTTATCACCACCAAAGCACTCCCAGACCATCTCATTGCTTCCAAAATGCTTGACAGATGGCGTCAAGCACTCCTCCAGCATCTTTTCATTTTTTTCTGCGTCTCACAAATGTTCTTCTTTCTGATCCGAAAACCTCAAACTTAGATTTGTCTGTCCATAACACTCTTTTCCAGTCTTCCTGGTATCCAGTGTCTGTGTTCTTTTGCCCATCTTAATATGTTTTTTATTGGCCAGTCTGAGATATATGTATTTCTCTTTGCAACTCTGCCTAGAAGGCCAGCATCCTGGAGTTGCCTCTTCACTGTTGACGTTGAGACGGGTATGAGTCAGTTAAGAACAGATACTTATTTTCAATGACGGCCTAGGAACAGTGGGTTAACTGTCTGTTCAGGGGCAGAACGACAGATTTGTACCTTGTCAGCTCGGGGATTTGAACTTGCAACCTTCCGGTTACTAGTTCAACTATCTAACCACTAGGCTACCCTGCCGCCCCAATGTACTTGTCCTTTAGCTCAGTTGTGCACCGGGGCCTCCCACTCCTCTTTCTATTCTGGTTAGGGCCAGTTTGCGCTGTTCTGTGAAGGGAGTAGTACACAGTGTTGTACGAGATCTTCAGTTTCTTGGCAATTTCTCACATGGAATAGCTTTCATTTCTCAGAACAAGAATAGACTGATGAGTTTCAGAAGAAATGTATTTGTTTCTGGCCATTTTGAACCTGTAATAGAACCCCAAAATGCTGATGCACCAGATACTCAACTACAGTGCCTTGCAAAAGTATTCATCCCCCTTGGTGTTTTTCCTATTTTGTTGCATTACAACCTGTAATTTTAATAGATATTTATTTGGATTTCATGTAATGGACATACATAAAATAGTACAAATTGGTGAAGTGAAATTTAAAAAATAACTTTGAACATCCCACAGAGCACCATAAATCCATTATTAAAATTGAAAGAATATGGAATGTTAACAAACCTGACAAGAGAGGGCCACCCACCAAGTAGACCAGGCAAGGAGGGCATTAATCAGAGAGGCAACAAAGAGACCAAAGATAACCCCGAAGGTGCTGCTAAGCTCCACAGCGGAGATTGGAGTATCTATCCATAGGACCACTTTAAGCCATACACCACAGAGCTGGGCTTCACAGAAAAATGACCAGAAAAAAGCCATTGATTGAAGAAAATAATAAGCAAACACATTTGGTATTCGCCAAAAGGCAAGTTGGAGACTCCCCAAACATATGAAAGAAGGTACTCTGGTCAGATGAGACAAAATGTAGCTTTTTTTGCCATAATGGAACACGCTATGTCTGGCGCAAACCCAACACCTCTCATCATCCATAGGACGCCATCCCCACAGTGAAGCATGATGGTGGCGCATCATGCTGTGGGGATGTTTTTCCATCGGCAGGGACTGGGAAACTGGTCAGAATTTGTTTAAGGAATGATGGATGGCACTAAATGCAGGGAAATTCTTGAGGGAAACCTGTTTCAGTCTTGCGGAGATTTGAGACTGGGACGGAGGTTCACCTTCCAGCAGGACAATGATCCTAAGCATCTGCTAAAGCAACACTCAAGTGGTTTGACAGGAACACATTTAAATGTATTGCAATGGCCCAGTCAAAGCCCGGACGTCAATCCAATTGAGAATCTGTGGTAGGACTTAAAGAACCCTTCCTACTTGAAGGAGCTGGAGCAGTTTTGCCTTGAAGAATGGGCAAAAATCCCAGTGACTAGATGTGCCAAGCTTATAGAGACATACTCCAAGAGACTTGCAGCTGTGATTGCTCCAAATGGTGGCTCTACAAAGTATTGACTTGGGGGGGGGGGGGGATAGTTGTGCACTCTCAAGTTAAGTTTTTTTATTTCATGCTTGTTTCACAATAAAACATATTTTGCATCTTCAAAGTGGTAGGCATGTTGTGTAAATCAAATGATACAAACCCTCAGAAAATCTATTTTAATTCCAGGTTGTAACGAAACAAATAAGGAAAAATGCCAAGGGGGTGAATACATTTGCAAGGCACTGTAGTGTAAAGAAGGCCAGTTTTGTTGCTTCTTTAATCAGACCAACAGCTGTGCAAACATAATTGCAAAGGGTTTTCTAATGATCAATTCGCTTTTTAACAAGGACATTTCTAAGTGACCCCAAACTTTTGAAAAGTAGTGTAAGTATTCTGGCCATTTGCTATGAGACTCAGAATTGAGCTCAGGTGCATCCTGTTTCCATTGATCATCCTTGAGATGGTTCTACAACTTGATTAGAGTCCACCTGTGGTAAATTCAATTGATTGGACATGATTTGAAAAGGCACACACCTGTCTATATAAAAGTCCCACAGTTGACAGTGCATGTCAGAGCTAGAAGAGCTCCAGAGTTCCTCTGTGGAGATGGGAGAATCTTCCAGAAGGACAACCATCTCTGCATCACTCCACCAATCTGGCCTTTATGGTAGAGTGGCCAGACGGAAGCCACTCCTTAGTAAAATGCACATAAGCCTGTTTGGAGGCACCTAAAGTACTCTCGGATCATGAGAAACAAGATTCTCTGGTCTTATGAAATGAAGATTGAACTCTTGGGCCTGAATGCCAAGTATCACATCTGGAGGAAACTTGGCACCACCCCTATGGTGAAGCATGGTGGTGCCAGCATCATGCTGTGGGGATGATTTTCACAGACAGTGACTGGGACACTAGTCGGAGACTGGGAGACTAACGGAGCAAAGTACAGAGAGATCCTTGATGAAAACCTGCTCCAGAGCAGAAAGGACTTCAGATGGGCAAAGGTTCACCTTCCAACAGAACAACGCCCTAAGCACACAGCCAAGACAATGCAGAAGTGGCTTCAGGAGTCTGTGGATGTCCTTGAGTGGCCCAACCAGAGCCCGGACTTAAACCCAACCAAACATCTCTGGAGAGACCTGAAAATAGCTGTGCGGTGATGCTCCCCATCCAACCTGACAGAACGTGAAAGGATCTGCAGAAAAGAATGGGAGAAATTCCTCAAATACAGATGTGCCAAGATTGTAGCATAATGCCCAAGAAGACTCAAGGCTGTAATCGCTGCCAAAGGTGCTTCAAGAAAGTGCTTAGTAAAGTGTCTGAATTCTTATGTAAATGTGATATTTCAGTTTTTATTTAGAATACATTTGCTAAAATTTCTAAAAACCTGTTTTTGCTTTGTCATTATGGGGCATTTGTGTGAAGATTGTTTAAAAAAAATCAAATTTAGAATAAGGATGAAATGTAACAAAATGTGGAAAAAGTCAAGGCGTCTGAATACTTTCCCAATGCACTCTATATAGTGATAGTCTTCCACATAAATGTAGGCTACATGAATGTTAGCCCTCCCCACATACACTCACCACACATACACACTCCTCCCAGTACACAGTCTGCCTCTCTCTCTGTCTCTTATTTGGGGATTAATAAACCTAAATTAGTGTGTAATGCTTCGTTCTATAGAAATGCAGTGCCTCAGGATCATCAACATATCATGAAACCTACAGTAATATGAACAAACGGTGTTCACAGACGGAGGGTATTATCTCTTTCAGTCCCCGTCTCTCTCTCTCTCTCTCGCCCTTTGAGTGAGACAGTTGTTCGCTGAACCTTAACGGCTATTTCATCATTTAGACGTCTCTCCCTCTCTCAAACATTTTGCTACTTCCCCTTCCGCTCTCATTCCAGTGTTTAATATCACACTGGTCTGTGTGGGTTCAGTGTCCCTGGCCCTGCCACTGCAGGTTGGCCGTGTTGATCCTGTGTATTTGCGTGTGTTCCGAGCTATTCCTCTGTATCTGAGGCAGCTGCAGACATGCAAAGTGTGGGCAGCAAGGTTATTATTATAGTTTATGTGTTTTTATTTCTATTAGTTTTGAGATTCAGTTGGTTTACAGATCCACTTTATTTAAAAAAAAAAGGGTTTTTTAAAATTAGTTTTGTAACGACCGTTGGTGGAAGAAGGCGAGGACCAAGATGCAGCGTCGTAAGTGTTCATCATTATTTTAATAAACTGAACAATAAATACAACAAGGAACAAAAGAAACAACCGAAACAGCTCCGTCAGGTGCAAACCACACTAAACAGAGAATAACTACCCACAACCCATAGTGGGAGAACAGGCTGCCTAAGTATGGTTCTCAATCAGAGGATAGGATAGCCAGCTGCCTCTGATTGGGAACCATACCAGGCCAAACACATAGAAATAGAAAACATAGAATGCCCACCCCAACTCACACCCTGACCAAACTAAAATAGAGACATAAAAAAGGAACTAAGGTCAGGACGTGACAAGTTTTATGTTAATAAAACATTTATTTTGTTTTTATATTGTTTTGTTTTCATGTAAGGGACAGAAAGAAGTCTATGCGTGGGAGGCTAGGAGCCCATTTTTGTGTTATTTACTTCACGCCCCTGTGGGGCAGTAATTCATAAGTAGATGGGTCAAGTCATATGTTTAAAGGAATAATCGGCAAAAGGAAGTAGATGCTGAAGTAAACTGTAGTGGGTCAATTTCTGCAACAACCAGGAGCATTTATATTTTGTATCTGCCAAAGCAGCAGCTACTCTTCCTGGGGTCCAGCAAAATTAAGGCAGTTTATACAGTGGTAAAACATTACAATACATTCATAGATTTCACAACACACTGTGTGCCCTCAGGCCCCTACTCTACCACTACCACATATCTACAGTACTAAATATTTGTTCATGTATAGTGTGAATGTTATCGTGTGTGGGTATGTGTGTCTGTGCCAATGTTTGCTTTGCTTCACAGTCCCCAATGTTCCATAAAATCAAATTATTTTACTGGTTAAGTAAGTTACTTGATGTGGAATAGAATTCCATGTAGTCATGGCTCTATGTAGTACTGTGTGCCTCCCATAGTCTGTTCTGGACTTGGGGACTGTGAAGAGACCTCTTGTGGCATGTCTTGTGGGGCATGCATGGGTGTCTGAGCTGTGTGCCTGAGCTGTGTGCCAGTCGTTTATACAGACAGCTCGGTGCATTCAACTAGTCATACCGCTCATAAATAAAAGCAGTGATGAAGTCAATCTCTCCTCCACTTTCAGCGAGGAGAGATTATTAATAATGTGCATTTCAAACTCAGAAAAAAACGTCCCCTTTTTCAGGACCCTGTCTTTCAAAGATAATTCATAAAAATTCAACTAACTTCACAGATCTTCATTGCAAAGGGTTTTAACACTGTTTCCCATGCTTGTTCAATGAACCATAAACAATTCATTAACATGCACCTGTGGAACGGTCGTTAAGACACTAACAGCTTACAGACGGTGGGCAATTAAGGTCACAGTTATGAAAACTTAGGACAGTAAAAGAGGCCTTTCTACTGACTCTGAAAAATACCAAAAGAAAGATGCCCAAGGTCCCTGCTCACCTGCGTGAACGTGCCTTGGTCATGCTGCAAGGAGGCATGAGGACTGCAGATGTGGTCAGGGCAATAAATTGCAATGTCTGTACTGTGAGACACCTAAAACAGCACTACAGGGAGACAGGATGGACAGCGGATCGCCCCTGCAGTGGCAGACCACGTGTAACAACACCTGCACGGGATCTGTGTTAGTTCCCCAGTTTCTGTGTTGTAGTTTGTGTATTTAAGTGTGTTTCAGGAGATGGCTTCCTGAAATCCCCCAGCAGCTGAATGGTCCACTCCATGATTAATTGGAGAGCTGACCGTGAGGACGCAGCTGTCTCCAATTTCCAATGCCTTCTGAAGCAAAAAAAGCCCAGTGTTCTGTTGTTCAGGGGAGAGATTGATTGTGATATAGATCATTGCTGAGAGAGGAGGTTGATGGCTGAGAGGTATAGCATGTTGGTCGTTGGTATGTACTATGTTAGTTCTTGTTGGTAGCAGCTTTGGTATGTTCTGTGTTTGTTGCTTTGTCAGAGCTTCTTTAATGGCCTGAGTTAGTTTTTTCTCAGTTTTGTTGTGAAGTGGGTTGTTCAATATTCTGTTTCATTTGTTCCCAGGGGAGAAGGGGAAGGCACCTAGGGAGTGCTTAGGCAAGTGGCCCGCGGGTATACATATACCCGTAGTATATTTACTCTCTAGGCACACTAAGTAAGACCTGGGCGGACCACCTCCTGTATTTTGGTTAGGGCAACAGGTAGTGCTAAATTAGGTAAGTAGTGGGTAGGCAGGTAAGGTAGGACAGGGGGGCTTTGAGATTTACCTTCTTTGCTTTGGTTCCGTCCAGCCCCTTTTCCCCTTTTCCTAGTAAACTGTCAATTCTCTGCCTTTTGTCATACTTACTCACACCTACAGTCCATACCTCTTTCACTTCACGGAGAGTTGAGTTGTAGCAGGGTGTTGCGTTCCCTCTTCATAGATGCGTGCATACATCCAAACATCACACTTGTGGGACAGGTACAGGATGGCAACAACAACTGCCCGAGTTACACCAGGAACGCACAACCCCTCCATCAGCGCTCAGACTGTCCGCAATAGGCTGAGAGAGGCTGGACTGAGGGCTTGTAGGCCTGTTGTAAGGCAGGTCCTCACCAGACATCACCGGCAACAATGTCGCCTACGGGCACAAACCCACCGTCGCTGGACCAGGTTGCGAGTGGGTGCGCAACAATACCTTGGACTCTTAATCCTGCGTTTATTGGCGGCTCTCACCGTCTGTGCCCTGTAACACAGGAGACATGCCAACGTTGGACAAACGCTTGAGACAGGATGGAGAACGCGACGAACTCTGACAGGACTGGAAAAAAGTGCTCTTCACTGACGAGTTGCGGTTTTGTCTCATCAGGGGTGATGGTCGGATTCACGTTTATCGTTGAAGGAATGAGCGTTACACCGAGGCCTGTACTCTGGAGTGGGATCAATTTGGAGGTGGAGGGTCCGTCATGGTCTGGGGCGACGTGTCACAGCATCATCGGACTGAGCTTGTTGTCATTGCAGGCAATCTCAACTCTGTGCGTTACAGGGAAGACATCCTCCTCCCTCATGTGCTACCCTTCCTGCAGGCTCATCCTGACATGACCCTCAGTATGACAATGCCACCAGCCATACTGCTCGTTCTGTGCGTGAATTCCTGCAAGACAGGAATGTCAGTGTTCTGCCATGGCCACGAAGAGCCCAGATCTCAATCTCATTGAGCATGTCTGGGAACTGATGGATCGGAGATGTCCGGGAACTTGCAGGTGCCTTGGTGGAAGAGTGGGGTACCCTCTCACAACAAGAACTGGCAAATCTGGTGCAGTCCATGAGGAGGAGATGCACTGAGGTACTTAATGCATCTGGTGGCCACACCAGATACTGACTGTTATTTTTTATTTTGACCCACCCCCCCTTTGTTCAGGGACACATTATTGCCAATCAGTTGGGCTTTCAGACTTAATTGCCATACCTTTTGCATCATCCCCTCTCAACCATAGTTTTTAAATTCCTCATCAATCCAAGGGGATTTAATTTTTTTACAGTAATCTTAATGGGTGCGTGCTTATTAGTAACTGGAATAAGTATTTTCATAAATGCATCAAGTGCAGAGTCTGGTTGCTCCTCATTACACACCACAGACCAGCAAATATTATTTACATCAACATATGAATCACTACACATCTTCTTGTGTGACCTCTTACACTATATTAGGCCCAGCCTTTGGAACTTTGGTTTTCCTAGATATGGCTATTATATTGTGATCACTACATCCAATGGATTTGGATACTGCTTTAAAGCAAATATCTGCAGTGTTAGTAAAAATGCCACAGACTCGGGCAGGTGTGGGAAGACTAAATGATGATTAGGGTGTAAGGACCAGCAGATGGCGCATGGGGAGCACAGGGACAAGACTGACATTAATGATCAATACATGTTGATTATTTAATTCCTGTGCTGTTTGTAACTACCCTGGTAGGTTGACTGACAACCTGATCCAGGTTGCAGGCATTGGTTACAGTTTGAGGTTTTTTCCTGAGTGGGCAGCTTGATGATAGCCAGTCAATATTTAAATCACCCAGAAAATATACTTCTCTGTTGATATCACAAACATGATCAAGCATTTCACACATATTATCCAGATACTGACTGTTAGCACTATAGCAGCGTCCCACAAGAATGGGCTTTAGGTGAGGCAAATTAACCTGTAGCCATATTACTTCAACAGTATTAAACATGAGATCGTCTCTAAGCTTTACAGGAATGTGGTGCTGAATATAGACCGCAACACCGCCTCTGTTGGCATTTCTGTCTTTTCGGTAGATGTTATAACCATGTATTGCTACCACTGTATCATCAAAGGTATCATCTAAGTGAGTTTCAGAGATAGTCAGAATATGAATGTCATCTGTTACAAGCAAGTTATTGACTTCATGGTCCTTGTTTCTCAGGGTGCATATGTTAATATGGGCTATTGTGTGAGGGCCCCACCTACCCAGAGAACTGGATGATATCTCTCTCTCCGAGGCCGACATGAGTAACGTCTTTAATCAGGTCAAGGCTGCGAAGGCCGAACAGTAGTCCAGGGCCCTTTCTCAGAGCATGCGCAAAACAGCTGGCATGCATATTCAGTCATTTTCAAGTCTGTAATCCCCACGTCTTAAACTGACCACCATCGTTCCTGGTTCCAAGAACTCTTAGGCTTCATGCCACGATGAGTACTGCCCTGTAGCACTCACATCTGTAATCATGAAGTGCTTTGAAAGGCTGGTTGTGGCACACTCCATCATCCCAGACACCTTAGAACCACTCTAATTTGCATACAACCACAACAGATCCAAAGATGATGCAATCTCAATTGCACTCCAAACTGCCCTCACCCACCTAGATAAGAGGAATACATATGTGAGAATGCTGTCCATTCATTGACTACAGATCAGCCTTAACCAGTTGAAGCTAGGGGGGCGCTATTTCATTATTGGATAAAAAACGTGCCCGTTTTTAAGAGCAATATTTTGTCACGAAAAGATGCTCAACTATGCATATAATTGCCAGCTTTGGAAAGAAAACACTCTGACGTTTTCAAAGCTGCAAAGATATTATCTTTGGGTGCCCCAGAACTGATCTTACAGGCGAAACCAAGATGCAACTTCAACCAGGAAATGAGCAGGATTTTTGAGGCTCTGTTTCCCATTTGCTGCTTATATGGCTGTGAATATGCTGTGAACGAGCTTATGCGCTCTGCCGTTCCTCCAAGATGTCTGCAGCATTGTGACGTATTTGTAGGCATATCATTGGAAGATTGGCCATAAGAGACTACATTTGCCAGGGTCCCGTCCGGTGTCCTTTGTCCACGTTGGTGCGTAACTCTCAGCGGCAAAGCTTTTACCATGCGATACAGACAGCGAGGTATCGTTCCTGGAAGTGTGCATCATTGAAGAGATATGTGAATGGTTCTAAACAACATCTGCCATGTTTCAGTCGATATTATGGAGTTAATTTGGAAAAAAGTTCGGCGTTTGGATAACTGAATTTTCGTTTTTTTTTTGGTAGCCAAACGTGACGCCACCAAACGGACCGATTTCTCCTGCAAAAAAAATCTTCAGGAAAAACTGAACATTGCTATCTAACTGAGAGTCTCCTCATTTAAAACATCTCAAGTTCTTCAAAGGTAAAAGATTTATTTGAATGTTTTTGTGAAAATGTTTCCTGCTGATGCTAATGCTAAATGCTACGCTAGTTATCAGTACTGTTACACAAATGCTAGTTTGCTATGAGAAGCATATTTTTGAAAATCTGAGATAACAGTGTTGTTAACAAAAGGCTAAGCTTGAGAGTTAGCATATTCATTTCATTTAATTTGCGATTTTCATGAATAGTTAACGTTGCGTTATGGTAATGAGCTTGAGGCTATGATTACGCTACCGGATCCGGCATGGCTCAGTGCAAGAAGTTAACACCATTGTCCCCTCCAAGCTTGTCACCTAGCTTAGGACCATGGGACTGAACGCCTTCCTCTGCAACTGGATCCTGGACTTCCTGACGAGCCAACCCCAGGTGGTGGGGGTAGGCAACATCACCCCAGCCACTCTGACCCTCAACACAGGGGCCCCACAAGGGTGTATGCTTAGTCCCTTCTTTGTAATCCCTGTTCACCAATGACTGTGTGGCCACACATGACTCCAACACAGCGGTGCTAGTCCTGATCATCGGCAAGGATAAGACAGCCTACAGGGAGGAGGTCAGTGACCTGGCAGTGTGATGCCGGGAGAGCAACCTCTCCCTCAATGTCAGTAAGACCAAGTAGCTGATCCTTAGTGTTCAAATCACTAAGGACTTAAAATGGTCCACACATGCGCACAGTCATGAAGAAGGCGTGACCGCATGCCTCTTCTCTCGCAGGTGAGCTCCTTACCATCCAAGACCTCTATATCAGGCGGTGTGAAAGAAAGGACTCCAGCCACACAAGCCACTGACTGTTCTCTCTACTTCCACACTGCAAACCGTACCAGTGCACCAAGTCTGACACCAACAGGCTCCTTCCTGAACAGCTTCTATCCCCAATCCATAAGACTGCTAAATAACTAACGAAATGGCTACACGAGTTGACCCCCCCCCCCCTTAATCTCTATGCACACACACAGGACTCTACACACTCACACACACGTGACACTCCAAAACACACACAACATGCACACACATGTATACTGACTCTACACACATGTACACACACTCACAATCATCATATATGCTGCTGCTACTCTGTTTATCTTCACCTAACCTCTATCACTCCAGTATCCATGCACATTGAAAATATGGTATTGGAACTGAGCCTGTATATAACTTACTTACTTTCTCATGTTCTTATTTCTTGTGTGTTTTTGTTCTACCTTATGTTATTTTTAGTACTACACTTATTTTGAAAACTTCATTGTTGGGTTTAGAGCTTGCAAGAAGGGCATTTCAACTGTACTTGTGTAAGTGACATTAAAACTTGAAGCATTTCACTCTACCTGTTGTATTTAGCACATGTGACAAATAAAATTGGATTTGATTTGCATTGGAGTGGATGGGGTAGTGAGATGGCCCCTGTTTCCTTCCTCTACTCCATGTGTTAAGGAAAGGGGACCCGATGGGACTCCTGGGCTGTGTCCTAAATAGCACCCTATTCCCTATATATTGCAATACTTTCACTAGACCCCATGGGCCATGTTGAAAAGTAGTGCACTATATAGTGATTTGGGTGCCATTTGGGACAAAGGCCAGATATTCTTGTGGTCAGTGAATCTTGTAACATCCCATAGACAGCTCTGTAACATAGGTAGGGCTGCTTATTGTTTGTGTAGGTTATATTATATCTGGTGGTGGTCTATTAGATATTAATACAACGTAGCCACATGGAACAATCTGTTGTAGTCTTGTTTTTTGGGCCACAAAAAAATTGTAATTGAGTGGATTAATTCCACACAGCACCCTATTCCCTATTAAATGCACTAATCTCAACCAGAGCCCTGGTCAAATGTAGTACACTATATAGGGAATACGATGCCATTTGGTATCCAGACAGTGTCAGGGTAGTAGGCTAGTACTGTGAGAAGTGGTTTCTGTGAGCAACAGTTTGGTGTTTTTAGGATGTTGGTTTCCAAGTGTAAAGGATGTCACGCTGCTTGCTTAGCGAGTACCACTTCCTCCTGATTTGGCTCACACTGAAGCTCGAACCCAGGACCTCTTCTTTGCTAGCACACATGACCACCCTCCTGAAACCTCTTTAGTCACACCACGCAAAAAGTTAGCTATTTGGCGGCGCAAGTGGGGACACTTCAGGCTGAGGAGTATATTTCACACATCCCCAGGTGCTACACAAGATTGATTTACATCTATTCATTCAGCCAGCAAAACCTCCTCCATCTCCATTTACCCTGGAGCACTTCAATCAGTCACCCATTCAAACAACACAACTACTCAGGTGACCTGCAATAGATTATTGCAGGGAGTCAGTCAATGTGGCTATTCTACAGATTGGTGATAATCTCTGTTGTTTGTGTGTTAATCCCAGTGTGAGGTATGTTGCTTTTTTTTGTGCCTGTGGGTGAATACCCCATTATTAGATTCAAGGGAGTGCTATTGTGTGTGTGTGTGTCCCAGTGTTTGTGACTATTTGTCCCCTCTCCCCTCCCTGTGTAGGTATCGGTGGGAAACAGAGGGATCTAGTTGCCTCTGCGTGGGTGGGTGTCAGCTCCACACTATGCTGCTCTTGGTAATTAAAGCTCCAGGGGCTGCAGGAGGAGGGTTACAGCTTTAACTACAAAACGTGTCCAATGACTCCTCACCATCTACTCCCCCCTAGCTCCTCCACCCCCTAACACCTGCCTGTGGGAATTTGGTTTAGTCACATTCTGCTTGCCTGGAAAACAAGCTGGAGGAGCAGTGTATGGGGAATAGTAGAGGGTGAGGTTTGCATCCCAAATGGCTCCCTATCCCCTATATAGTGCACTACTTTTGACTAGGACCCATAGGGCTCTGGTTAAAAGTAGTGCATTATGTAGGGAATAGGGTGCCATTTGGCTGAAGGCAGCATAGAGTGAGAGTATCAAGGGGTAGCAGCATTGAAAACGGGTGTTTAATAAGCTGTCTTGTCCCTCCAAGCCAATTACTAAAAAGAAACATGCAGGTGACTTATCTTGTTAGGGAAGTGCTCCCGCTGTGGGGATCAAATCAGCGGAAATTTCAAGTGCGCCACGTATAGTTTTTGATAAAACTCAAACTTTCATTAAAATGCACATACAATGTACTGAATTAAAGCTACACTCGTTGTGAATCTAGCTACCGAGTCAGATTTGTAAAATGCTTTTCGGCGAAAGCATGAGAAGCTATTATCTGATAGCATGCACACAAAAGTACTGGAACTTCATCTAAAACGACAGATTTTGCGGTAGCCGGTCCTAACCAAAACGCAGAAATAAAATAAAACATTCATTACGAGCTTCTTTCTTGGCACTCCTAGATGTCCCATAAACATAATTTTGGGTCTTTTTTCAATTAAATCGGTCCATATATAGCCTAGATATCGATCTATGAAGAGTGTGTGATCAACGAAAAAAATAGCGTTTTTTAACGTAACTTCCTTTTTTTTAAATTAAAAAAGTCGACGATAAACTTTCACAAAACACTTCGAAATACTTTTGTAATGCAGCTTTAGGTATTAGTAAACGTTAATAAGCGATCAAATTGATCACGAGGCAAATTATATTCTATAGCTGTGCGTCTGTAAATAATGTCCGGGTAAATCTCAACCAGAATATCCGTCGGTAACCGGAAGAACTGCTCTGCCTTGTGTCTGTTTGACCAAGAAACAAATAGTAGGCAAATGACAAGACTGTTGACATCGTGTGGAAGCTGTAGGTATTGCAACCTCGGCTCTATTAAATGGGGGTCACTTTTAACAATTGGTTGAAGTTGCGCATGGATATATTTTTCCATTTTCAGTGAAAATTCGCAGCTTCCTTAAGATTATAGAGCCTACAGCCACTTTCCTCTCGTAACAACCGTGATGTGATGCAAAACAACTTGTTGTGAGCCCAAAGGTGTCATGGTTTCAAACTTTATCAGGCTTTCTCCATATTTGTTGGCCATAACAGAGATATAGCTTAGTGATCTGTCAATGCAAAAATAAAGGTTTCCCCACTGCCAGGGAGTGAAGGCAAAACGCATTCAATGTTAAAGTAACATTCCTCATTACTATAAAGCTTTAAGCCCAAAACGGCAACGATAGCCAAAAAAATATACTTCAGAGCTGCAGCTTCAGCATAACACAGAAATAAGCTGCTCTAAATGGTGTGACAGAATTACTGTTTTCGTAACATCAGAGTCTTGGGCAGGGCTCTCCAACCCTGTTCCCGAAGAGCTACCCGCCTGTAGGTTTTCACGCAAATCCCTGATTCAGTTTATCAACTAGCTAATCAGGTGCGCTAGATTAGGGTTGGAGCGAAAACCTACAGGACAGTAGCTCTGCAGGAACAGGGTTGGAGGGCCCTGGTCTAGGGCGAAGTGTGAATTTGCCAGGCCTTTATAATTTTTAAACTGTTGTCTGGCATACAGGCTGCCAACTAAACTCTCTCTCTCGAGTGCTTGAACCCTGAATGTTTTTTTACAGACATAATCTGGAATCCATTCTGGCTGTAACACACATACACACATATATGCAATTACAGCTGATGTCCTGCTCAACCAATTTTATGTTGCATACTCTAAATATGGTAGCTTAGGTTTTACAGTCCTAGTTTCAAGGATCGTTGCTCTTATTTCCTCTCTGACAATGTTTATAGAACACACTCATTCCCCTCACATGTGATCCTCGTCCTGGGGCTTGCTACAAACAGATCTGGGGATTAATCTACGCCGTAAAACAGGGACTAACCTTAATTCACCTCTCCTCTTATTTATTAACATGGTGTTGGAAAAAGAGTGTAGGACACAGGGCTGATCAGGTTGATTAATGGTGAAAATTCTGAGGAACAGTAATTCATGCTTAGATTATCCCACTGGGCAAAGACGTCAGTGCAAGCTCTTGTTTTGATTTATATTTAGCTGAGTTGTCAACTAACATGAATTAAACAGATTCAGTTTAAAAATTGGGTGGGGAAAAAATGCCCTTACGTAGATTTTTTGAAAATCCAATCAGTTTTCCACATTGATTCAACGTCATCACAGATTTTTTCAGGTTTAAATTACGTGGAATCAACATTGATTCAAGAAGGTTTTTCCCAGTGGGATGTTTCTTTACCCCTTGCTTACTCCTCCCTATGACACGACACTTGAAATACAAATATGATATATAATTAGTATCATGAAAAATAATCAGTTAAATAAGACAAACAGTGAAGGGCAAAACATGCCTACCTGTTCTGGGCCAGCTGCAGTTTTTCTAGGTCGTTCTTTGCAGCACCTAACCATATTTAACCTTTATTTAACTAAGCAAGTCAGTTAAGAGCAAATTCGTATTTACAATGACAGCCTCGGAACAGTGGGTTAACTGCCTTGTTCAGGGGCAGAATGACAGATTTTTTACCTTGTCAGCTCGGGAATTTGATCTAGCAACCTTTCGGTTACTGGCACAGCGCTCTAACGACTAGGCTACCTACCACCCCACTGTTTTTAGTATTAGATATGTTGAAGACTAGTTTATTTTGGGACACCCATTCTAAAACTGACTGCAACTCTTTGTTTAGGGTTGCAGTGATTTCACTAACCGTGGTTAATGTGGAATCATTAGCATACATAGACACACAGCCTTTACTTAAGACTAGTGGAAGGTAATTAGTAAAAATAGAAAACAGTAAAGAGCCAAGAGAGCTCCCCTGTGGTACACCAAACTTAACAAGCATTTTTTTCCACAACAGATTATGGTAAATAATATTAAAGGCTGCACTAAAATCTAACAATACAGATCCCACAATTGTTAACAATTTCTTTCAACCTATCAGTCATTTGTGTCAGTGCAATACATGTTGAGTGCCCTTCTATATAACCATGCTGAAAGTCTGTTAATTTGTTTAGAGAGAAATAGCATTGTATCTGGTCAAACACAAGCCGATTGGTCGGCTGTTAGAACCAGTAAAGGGTGCTTTACCATTCTTGGGTAGAGGAATGACTTTGGTTTCTCTCCAGGTCTGAGGACAAACATCGCCAGACTCAGATTAAAGATCTGTCAAATAAGAGTGGCAATCAAGGCAAAGTGTATTGGTCACTGTTATGTACGCCTCTTGGTGGAGGGAGCGCAACACCCTGCTACAACTCAACTCCCCATAGAGTGAAATAGATGTTTGTAGGTGCAGGTAAGGTTGACAGAGAATATTACCAGTTACAGGGAGTTTATTCTCTTCACACGGTAAAGTGGGGAAAAGTGGCTGGACGGATCCAAAGCAAAGTAACTAAAAAAGTTAAAGAACCCAAAAAAGTTAAAGAACCCCCTCTCCTACCTACACATGACTTAACTAATCTTAGCACCACCTGGCGCGCTAATCAAAATACAGGGTGCGGCCCGCCCAGGTCTTACCTAGTGTGCATAGACAGAGTAAATACTACGGGTTATGTACGCCCACAGGCTTCTTGCCTAAACACTCCCAAGGTGCCTTCCCCCCTGGGAACAAATGAAACAGAATAATTCACCAAACTTAGTGTTTTCTGATTTATTTAAATTGTTCACTAAGTACTATGGTTTACACATACAGGCACGGCTACAAACCACTTTCAACAAATTTACCAGACCAACAACCCACACGGGATATACCAAGAAGATCTCTCCTAACAGAGGAACACAGGCTTTTCAAGCTGCATAAGGAGTCTGTCACGTCTAATCAACGTGGGTGGAATCAGGCGCAGAGAGCAAATAGCGATAAGAAGTTTATTCTCCGGTGAACAAAATAAACACGGTCAACCCAAATACAAACAGGGTGATATCATCCAAAACAGGATAACAGACTAACCGGAGAATAATAAACACAAAAACACCGACATACAAAACGAATGACAAAATAAACAATCCCGCACAAAACAAGGGCGGGACAACCTACATTATATACAGACACTAATTAACTAAACAACACACAGGTGAAAACAATCAGACGAAACCAACAGATACACGAAAAGGGATCGGTAGTGGCTAGTAGGACGGTGACGACGACCGCCGAGCACCGCAGCGCGCCGCCACCGTCCTCGAGGACGACCCGGAGGACGAGGTGCTGGGCGATCCGGGTGGAGGCGGTGGAGGCGGTGGAATTCTATCAGGAGAGAAGGGTCCAAAATGTCCCTCACTGGAACCCAGCATCTCTCTTCCGGACCGTACCCCTCCCAGTCCACGAGGTACTGTAGGCCCCCCACCCGCCGTCTAGAATCCAGAATGCCTCGAACTGTATACGCCGGGGGCCCATCGATGTCCAGAGGGGGCGGAGGGACCTCAGACACCTCACCTTCTTGCAGGGGACCAGTCACCACCGGCCTGAGGAGAGACACATGAAACGAGGGGTTAATACGGTAATACCTAGGAAGTTGTAACCTACAACACACCTCGTTTATTCTCCTCAGGACTTTGAACGGCCCCACACACTGTGGCCCCAGCTTCCGACAGGGCAGGCGGAGAGACAGGTTTCGGGTCGAGAGCCAGACCCTGTCCCCCGGTGCAAACACGGGGGTCTCACTGCGGTGCTGGTCAGCGCTCCTCTTCTGCCGTTCTCCCATCAACACAGAAACTGGGGAACGTAACAGTCACGTACACAGAATTACAGATGTTATCGCAGGTGCAGCATAATGCTTGTGTTTCTGGCTCCAATGGTGTAGTAATACATAACAATAATAATTAAAAAACAATACACACATAATCCAGAAAAATAAAGAAACTAAGAAATATCAGAACAAGCAATGTCAGAGACCAGAATATAACAGTGACTTAGGCTAGTGTGACTGTTTTCAACAGTCTTATGGCCTGGAGATAGAAGCTGTTTCTCAGTCTCTCAGTCCCAGATTTGATGCACCTGTACTGCCTTCCAGATGATAGTGGGGAGGCCATGCCAAATGTTTTCAACCCCCTGAGATTGAAGAGGCGCTGTTGCGCCTTCTTCACCATGCTGTCTGTGTGAAGGGACCATTTCAGTTTGTCAGTGCTGTGTACGCAGAGGAACTTTAAGCGTTTGACCCTCTTCACTGTCAAAATAGTTATATAGTCATTGTGTGCTAGAAATACTAGGAATATGGGATCAAATACTCAACTTTTGACTACTTTGATACACATGTAGGTGAATTTGTCCAAATACTTATGACCTTCAAATGGCGGGACTAGATACATAAAGTGCTTTCATTTCTAAATTTCTAAACAGGTCAATAAAAACCTTTACAATGAGCGATGAGGAGTGTTAGAACACAGTGGTGGCACAGCATTCACCCCGACTGTCTGTCTCCTATACACACAGCCAGACCCTCCCCTCTGCACTCTACCTCTCTCTTCCTCCTCCCCCCATCAGCCCTCTGCTCCATCACTCCATCCCTCTCCAGCCCACCCCAATCCCATTGTATCCTCCTCTCCTTCGTGGCCATGCATTTATGTCACCAATCTATCCCCCCTAACCCAAATGCATGCCTCCCTCCCACCTCTCCCCCCAGCCATCCCTAAAGAACACTCCACTCCCCCATGGCCCCACGACCCCTACCTCTATCAGTCTTCCCTGCCTGTCTGCACACATTAGAGTGCGGAGGGTGGTTGGCAGTGTGCCTGGGTCTGCCTCTCGTAGCTCCCCTACCTGGCTGGCTGTCTGGTGGCTTGCAGGCGGGCTGGTCCACTCCATCGCTGTCCTCTGTCCACAGAGATGCAAATGACACATTGTGGAAGTGATAAAAGTTGAATGCATGTCCCCCGAGCAATTAGATTTTAACAATCATTCCCACTTTATTTCTCAAATTCAGAGTCTGCCATGTGCCCACAGATGGAAATTGCTCTCATATTACAGGTCAGAAACATTAATAAAGGTCTCGTTAGACATCAGAGGCCTTTTGTTTCATTAATGGGATCAATATTCAGCTGCCACTTATGGAGTTCTGGAGGAATATAGTGTACAAACTGGAGTACCACACACCCCTGCAGCACCCGCAAAGCGGAGGTGCCCCAAGCTCACATTTTTTAGCATATGAACACTTTATAAGCCATGGCAAAAAAATATATAATAATAATGGAAATTTGCTGGAAAAAATGCTAAATGTTTTCTCAGCCCCATGGCAATATGCGTAGAATAAGAGGAAATTTGCTTTTAAACAGCAACATTTTATTTCAGCCTCATGGTAAAATGTGTAGAATTGTGCAAGATTAGCTATGAAACTGCTCATTTCTGGGGGGTTGAAGGGGTGGGGGCCTTGTTCAGACCATGCGGTATGCCACTGACCATCCCTGCCCATCCCCTCTGAATAATAGGTTGTTGTAGCCTACTGACAACGTTAAAAATGTAGTTCAGAAATTAGGGAGACATGTTTAATTAGAGGAGAATGGATTTACTTTTTCAAAGCTAGTTAAAGATACTATAGTTTTCACATTGGATTTATTAACTACAAAAAGGTAAGATGTGTTTTTTATTTAATAGTGCTGCTCTGCACACACAGGCTTGTTAGCTAGCTAGCTAACGTTTGCTCTGGTCCAACATTAAACCAACTTTGAAGTTCAAAGACATTAAAAGTTCCTCCAGTTCTGTGGGCCTAATTCAGATAATGCATGTCATAACAAGATGCCCAGAACTTCAAGGCAAGCATCCTTCATCCTCTCTTGCTCTCTCCTCACCCTAAAAATGTCAGTTGCATCTCATGCTTTACACTGTAACTGGCGGCACAGTATGTGTGTGCTTGTCCTTCGCTATGATTAACCTCTTGAAACTAAGGGGCACTAATTTCATTTTTGGAAAAATAACATTCCCAAAGTAAACCGCCTATTTCTCAGGACCAGATGCTAGAATATGCATATAATTGACAGCTTAGGATAGAAAACACTCTAAAGTTTCCAAAACTGTTAAAATATTGTCTGTGAGAATAACAGAACTGATATTGCAGGCGAAAGCCTAAGAAAAATCCAATCAGGAAGTGACTCATGTTTTGAAACCCTTGTCTTCCTTTGCACCCCCACTGGCCACTGAAAGGGATATCAACCAGATTCCTTTTTCTAGGTATTCCATAAGGTGTCTACAGCATTGTGACGTAGTTTCACGCCTTTACGTTGCAGAATGAGCATAAACGACTACATTGCGTAAGTGGCCAGCTGAGGGCTCTGAGTGATTCTTGCGTAAAAGACAGAGGTAGTCATTTTTCCTCTCGCTCCTACTGAAATGCCAATTGTCCCGGTTGATATATTATCGAATAGATATTTGAAAATCACCTTGAGGATTGATTATAAAAAATGTTTGCCATGTTTCTGTCGATATTATGGATATAATTTGAATTTTTGGGGGGCGTTGTCATGACCGCTATTTCCGGTGGATGTCTCAACACACCGTGACAAACAAACGGAGGAATTTTGGGCATAAAAATTATCTTTATGGAACAAAAGGAACATTTGCTGTCTAACTGGGAGTCTCGTCAGTGAAAACATCTGAAGATCATCAAAGGTAAACGGTTAATTTGATTGCTGTTCTGATTTTCGTGACCAAGCCTCCTGCTGCTAGCTGGACATAATGCTATGCTAGGCTATCGATAAACTTACACAAACGCTTGTCTTGCTTTGGCTGTAAAGCATAATTTCAAAATTTGAGATTACAGGGTGATTAACAAAAGTCTAAAATGTGTTTCATTATATTTCACTTGTGATTTCGTGAATATGAATATTTTCTAGTAATATTTTTTGACCGTTTCGCTATGCTAATTAGTGTAGTTATGCTAATTGCTGTTGCAGCAAAATAAAATTTGCTCTAAACAACTTTCCTGTAAAGATTACATTTGCTTACCCGCTCCACAGCAAGCTGCTCTATCCGCACTGATTAGTAAAGTAATTTAATATCGAGCTAAATGTAACAATATATATTTGAGGTTTAAAAAGGAACAGAAAGGAACGATATAAACCAGTACTTTTGGGGGGTCAAACCGGTTCAGAAGAATGACTCTCATCATGTACAGTATATGTTAAAATAAACCATAATGGATCATATTCTTTGGACATTTGTGATTATCCAGAGAATATTATTTCTCATGTGTCATGCTGTGTTGTAAATAGTGTCCACACACAACGCTCATAGTTCTTCTCTTTTGCTCCAATGTGCTTGAGAGAGAGAGAGAGAGAGAGAGAGAGAGAGAGAGAGAGAGAGAGAGAGAGAGAGAGAGAGAGAGAGAGAGAGAGAGAGAGAGAGAGAGAGAAATATATATATATATATAATACTCTCTTGTCTGTGAGAGAGAATCAAATCCCTTCTGGTAAAATTGTAACACACTAAACAAAAAACAACACGAATTTAAACGAAGAGACACTGTCACTGAAAGAGGACCCAAAATAACAGAAAAACAGAGTTTTTAAAGTAAAACGAATAACAGAGCTGTCTATCCAAAAATGGAGACGTCTCCAACCTGTTCGGCCATATAACTAAGGACCACGAACAAAAAACAAAAACATATACATGAGATTTTACAAAACAAAAACAATAATTACAGTGGAATCTGCGACAGCAATCTCGTAAAAATGACATGCAGTATCATCACCAGCAAATTCCAATATTTCCTCAGTGAAAAGACTGTCCTGTCAAATTGGCTTCTTACCAAAATACCATACGGCAGACCACGTATACACCCTAAACTTCATCATTGACATAAAAAAGAAAGAAAACAAGGTATTCTCATGCTTGGTTGATTTTCAAAAAGCTTTTGACTCAATTTGGCACAAGGGTCTGCAAAACTAATCCATTGAAAGCGGTGTTGAGGGAAAAATGTATATGACATTATAAAAGCAATGTTCACAAACAGTTGTGCATTTAAAATTGCCAGTAAACACACAGATTTCTTTCCTCAAGGCCGTGGGGTGAGACAGGGATGCAGCTTGAGCCCCACCCTCTTCAACAAATACTTTCACGGAATTGGTGAGGGCACTAGAACAGTCTGCAGCACCGAGCCACACTCCACTTGACTCAGAAATCACATGTCTACTGTTTGCAGATGATCTGGTGCTTCTGTCCTCAACAAAGGAGGAGTTACAGCAGCACCTAGATCTTCTGCACATGTTCTTTCAGACTTGGGTCCTGGCAATGAATCTCAGTAAGACAAAATAACGGTGTTCCAGTTGCCAGGGCAACAAATACAAATTATATTTATACATTGTTGCCCTAGAGCACGCAAAGATTATACCTACCTCGGCCTAAACATCAACACCACAGATAATTTCACTAGGCTATGAACGATCCAAGAAACAAGGCAAGAAGGGCCTTCAATGCCACCAAAATGAATATAAAACTGACCTAAAAATACTTTAGTCAGTTAAAGAACCCATTGCCCTCTATAGTTGTGAGGTCTGAGATCCACTCACCAACCAAGAATTCACAAAATGGGACAAACACCTAATTGAGACTCTTAAAAAAGATATACTGTCTACAATATAAAACACCAAATAATGCATGCAGAGCATAATTATGACTACTCCCAATAGTTATCAAAATCCAGAAAAGAGCTTTTAAATTCTACAACCACCTGAAAGGAAGCAATGCCCATACCTTCCATCACAAAGCCCTCACTCACAGAAAGATTAACCTAGAGAAGAGTCCCCTCAGCCAGATTATAAGAAAGCAAAAACATAACTATTTGACACACTAGAAATCATTTTATAAAACACAGAGCAAATTGGAATGCTATCTGGCTCTAAACGAAGAGTACACAATGTCAGAATATCTGAACACTGTGACTGGCCCAAACTTGAGAAAATCCGTGACTATGTACAGTGAGCATAGTCCTGCTATTAATAAGAGAGGTCGCCAAACAGCAGGTAGACATGGCTCTCAAGAGGACAGGATATGTGTCCACTGTCCCCAAAATTATGTGGAAACTGAGCTTCACTTCCTAACCTCCTGCCAAATGAATTGCCACATTAAAGACACATATTTCCCACAGATCCCATAGACCCCAAATGAATTTTAAACAAATCAAACATTGATAAACTCCCACATGTTTGGCGAAGTGCCACAATGTGCAATCACAGCAGCAGGATTTGTGGCCCATTCCCATGAGAAAAGGGCAACCAGTGGAGCACAAACAAGATTGCAGTGGTGGAAAAAGTACTACAACACTCTGACATTCATTTTTCAAACAAAGCGTGTGTTTAGTGAGTCTGCCAGATCAGAGCCAGTAGGGTTGACCAGGGATGTTCTCTTGATAAGTTTGGACCATTTTCCTGTCAAAATGTAACAAGTACTTTTGGGTGTGAGGGAAAATGTATTGAGTAAAAAGTACATTATTTTCTTTAGTGAAGTAAAAGTAAAAATTGACAAAAAAATTAAATAGTAAAGTACACATACCCCAAAAAACTACTTAAGTAAAAATGCTTTACACCACCGCAATATTGTGATTACCACCATTTTTTTTTTTTTTTACAGTTTATTCATCTTTATTCATACTGCAATTATTTGCACATTGCTAAAACCCTGGACATAACTGATAATATAACACTTGGAATATCTTAGATTTTTTTTAAACCTTTTTGAGTGCAATGTTTAGTGTACATTCTACATTTTTATACTTTTTTATTGATGTTAAATTTGTTTTCTTCTCCCTTTTGTTTGTTGTTTATTTCACTTTGGTAATATTAACATATGTTTCCCATGCCAATAAAGCCCATTTGAATTGAATTGAGCAAGACAGAGAAAACCGAGAGAGATACTCTCCATGGTGTCTTCCACTGGCCAGCTGAAGAAAGGAAAGAGGGAAGAAAGGAGAGATGAGAGGGGATGATTAGCTTTCATTGACTTGCTAATGTTACTGTGGGGGCAGCAGCAGTGCTTCTGCTCCTGGCTGGCTGGCTGGCTGACTGGGGCCTCACTCGGACACCAGATGGGAGGCAGGCCAAGTCCTGCTGGGCCTCTGAGAAGAGGGGGAGAGGGGGAACAGAGGTAGAGATAGAGGGGAGTAGGGCAGGGGGTTGTGGAGGTGTTGGAGTTATAATATAAAAGTGGCCCATGCATGAGAATGACCCCAGGCCTTGCCCCCCAGCACCCAAACCACTTTCAATACCTCACTTTTCGACGATAACGGCACTGAGACCTTTTTCTAAAATGTTTAATGACATTGAGAACACATTGGGAGGGATCCATTCGAATTGAAGGCATTCAATTCAGGAAGCAAAATATTACAATCAAATAAGTGAGAAAAAACATGTATTTTCAATGACTTCTCAATCAACTGAAAAGTAGAAGCTGTTTATTTCAAAAGTGATTGACTTCCTTTCAATTAGAATTGAGCCCAATTCTGTTGCGCTTATAGTCTTGCTGGAAGATCCACATGGAGCCAAGTTTGGGTCTCCCCCCACAGAGGCAACCAAGTTTTGGCTTACATGTCCTAAGATTGTGTAAATTTCATCATGCCATTGACCTTAACAAGGGCTGCAGGACCAGCAAAATAGTCCCATGACTTCAAAGATCCCCCGCCATGTTTTACAGTAAGTATGGGGTTCTTTTCTGCTTATGCATCCTTACAGTGACCTCCAAAAGTCTTGGAATAGTGACAAATGTTAATTTGGGGGGGGCTTTGTACGCCAGCACATTGGATTCGAAATTGTATAATGAAATAATGCAGACAGTCAGCTTTAATTTGATGGTATTTTCATCCATATTGGGTGAACCAGTTTAGAAATTACAGCATTAGGCCTCCCGGGTGGTGCAGTGGTTAAGGGCGCTGAACTGCAGCGCCAGCTGTGCCACCAGAGACTCTGGGTTTGCGCCCAGGCTCTGTCGTAACCAGCGACTCCTGTGGCAGGCCGGGCGCACTGCGCGCTAACCAAGGTTGGCTTCCGGGTTGGATGCGCACTGTGTTAAGAAGCAATGCGGCTTGGTTGGGTTGTGTATCGGAGGACACATGACTTTCAACCTTCGTCCCATATTCATAGTACACAATGACTAATATCAAGTTTGTGACTCTACAAATGTGTTGTATGCATTTGCTGTCTCTTTTGGTTATTGATTATTGTTTTGATTATTTTGCGTTTTGATTATTTTGTGCCCAATGGAAATGTATTGTGGCATTTTGGAGTCACTTTTATTCTAAATAAGAATATAATATGTTTCTAAACACTTCTACATTAATGTGGATGCTACCATGACTACGGACATTCCTGAATGAATGCCATAGCCCTTCTAATGACAGCCTTTCTACTTCCTACTTAATGTTGGTCTTGTGACTCTCTGGGTTTGAACCAGGTCTTCTGCATGTCACAGACTGTGTTAGCTCACTTAGCTAAAGCCCATAGGGATAAGTTCAGGAAGTTAATGTAAAGGACCACACACTGCTTGCTTATCGATTACCACTTCCCCTTAATTCAGCTCATATCGAGACTCAAACTCAGGACCTCTGCCTTGTAAACACACAAAACCTCACTCCTGAACAGTTCAAACCCAGCATGCTATTTAAAAATGGCCTTCTTCAATTGTGCAATGGCTGACACTTCAGGCATATGCTACATTCACCCTCCAAATTCACTACACAGCGACCCCAGTAGTTGAGCTGAGTGCACCAATGTAAAAGACATCACGCCGCCTGCTTAGCGAATACCACTTCCCCTGATTCAGCTCATACGGAGACTCAAACTCAGGACTTCTGCCTCGAAAACACACTTGACCATCATCCTGAGGCATTTTAACTCATCATGCTATTAAAAAAAGGCCTTCTTCAATTGCGTAAGGGTTTACAATTTAGCAGTGGTGACAAAAGTTCCCAGTTGTCATACTTGAGTAAAAGTAAAGATACCTTAATTGAAAATGACTCAAGTAAAAGTGAAAGTCACCCAGTAAAATAATATTTGAGTAAAAGTTTTAAAAAACTCCAACACTCAGACATCATTTACAAATGAAGCAAATGTGTTTAGTGAGTCCTCCAGATCAGAGGCAGTAGGGATGACCAAGGATTTCGTCTTGATAAACATGTGAATTTCACCCTTTTCCTGTCCTGCTAAGCATTCAAAATGTAAGGAGTACTCTTGGGTGTCAGGGAAAATATATGGAGTAAAAAGTTAATTATTGTCTTTAGGAATGTAGTGAAGTAAAAGTTGTAAAAAATATCACTAGAAAGTAAAGTACATATGCCCCCAAATTACTACTTTGCCTAGTACTTTAAAGTATTTTTACTTAAGTACTTTACACCACTGCACTTAAGTCTAAGGAGTGAGTTTGACAGATCCCCATCTGCTACATGAATACAAGTCTTCATGATCAAGCAAGGCTACTCATCAAAATAGCGTGGTTTGGTGATCCATGCTTATTTGATGAGCAACCTGAAGACATAGGTTTGATGCTGTCAAAACGTTTTATTTAAAAAAACAACACAACTGCATTTGCATCTGGGCTGAATAAATCACAATTAAAGAAGATATCAGAATTGGAAAAGTTGTTAATGACGTTGAGACCAGGTAGTGACTACTCTCCAAATTCAAGACAGAGCTAAATCTATTGAGAAGACAGAGAGCAGAATTTGCCATCCATCGAGTTAGACTCAACCATTACTTGCATGGTAATCGACCCTGTCGTCCACTGGCTAAAAAGCTTTGCAATAATGATCAATTACCGGATATTGAAATGACTGAATCTGAATCAGGTACATTACTATCATAACCCAAATGAATCAACGAAAGATTCTCCTGTTTCTATAAAGAATGATATACCTCTGATTGTAAATCCAAACCAAGCCAGATCGAGTCCTTTTAAAAATATTTAAAACCCCCTCTTCTCTCAAATGAGGAAGCCGGCTTGCTGGGAGCCCAAATCTGGCCCCATGAACTCAAGACATGAATAAAGGCAAATCACCTGGTTGTGACGTTATTCCTCCTGAGGTCAATAAAACATTTTGGAAGCAATTAAGGCCACTGTTTCTTAAAGTAATTAATACAGCCATTCACAAAGGTTCATTTGGAAGGGATGTAAATACAGCAGAAATGTTACTTTTATATAAAAAAAGGTAAGGATGCCAAACAGTGCTCTCACTATTGCCATCTATCCTTGATAAACAGATATTAAACCATTTGAAAAAAACTCTGCTGTCCCGTCTCTAAACGTACTTAACCAAATTGATACATCTGGACCAAAGCAGGTTTATCCTCAGATAACCTCCGTCATCTATTACATATCTTAACATCAGCTTCATCAGAAATCAAAGCTACTTGGGGAGCTCTCGATACAGAAAAAGCTTTTGATAGACTCGAATGGTCATATCTTTGGTCATATCTTTGGTCAGTTTTGGAACATATGGGACTTGACTCCAATCCCACAGCCATAGTAAAAACAGGAAATACCTGCTGTGTCCCGTTCAGAATAACTAGAAGTAGCATTCAAAGGTGATCCCATCTCACCACTGCTATTTTTGTTTTCTATGGAGCCCCTGCCCAGAGCAATTCGAATTTCATGTTGTGTAAATATATAAAATCTGAATAGTTCCCATGCCTGATATTAGTGTACATTCCTTGTTTTGTTGTAAGCACCCTTTTAATTGTCACACACTTCCTTCTCCTTCTCTATTCCTTCTCATAAACATCCTCTGCTCCCCTTACCTCTTCCCTTTCTACTGTATCTATGTGGAAGAGGTAGGTTAATGTCAAATTGTCCCATGAAAATCCTCATGAATCTGATATGTTAAAACACAGATATTGAGTTTATATAGTCACAGACATTGCAATATTATGGTCTTCTACCTGTATCTTGTGATTTTATGCAATTCATTAATTTATGAACTTTTTATCTGTTGATTTGTGAATGCTGTACATTCTAGCTAGTTACTGTACATGTCTCTGTACATGTCATCATTGGGCTAGCATGGCTAGCCTTGTCCCCTGTTATTAATTTATATTTTACAGAGAAGTTGGTGCATACGGGCAGCACAATAATTTACTTTATGGATGTTGTTTCTTTATCAGAAAAAAAAGCATCATTAGACCAACTCTGATTCTCGGGCCATCTGTTCGCCAATCAAAACACAATGCAGAGGTCACACTGATATCATGGACAGTCATGGTTTGAGAACATTCCAAGATTTGAAAGACATTGTCAGGCAGCTCCTTCCTTTGTATATTTACAATTTAGGTCATCTATGCTGGCCTATGGAGTCCTTTGGGAAACCCAACTACCAAATCATCTAATGGTGGGATTCCAGAATATATTATCTAGGCTCCTGGAAGGACTGATCTCTATAATATATAAACAACTTTTGGAAAGATCATATTCTGAACTAGCCATTAAGAAAGTATGGTCCACTGAACAACCCTTTAACTGGAACAGAATATGGAAAATTATGTCCTTGGCATCCCGTAATCCGAACCATCAATTTATACATTTTAAGTTTGTTCACAGAATATATTTCACACCAAGGAAATATTTTTACTGTACTATATTTTACTGTTCCCATAAATCATATCATGTTGGAGTGCCCTGAAAGTTAAATACTTCTGGGTCAATGTTAAAAAAATATATTTTGAAGTGCTTGAATGTAAATGTGTTGAATCTACTGCTACTTAACAATTATAGCTCCTTGAATCTCTCAATCAATCAGAAATTATTCCTACTGCCAGTTATCACTGCCGCAAAAAAAGATGTTGGCTCTCACCCCACTCTCACTCGCAATCACCCTACTCTCTCCCAATTTGCCAGTAGATGCAGTTACTGTTAAAAGTTACAACATTAGAATTATCGACAGCGAGAATGGTGTTAGTCAAGAAACAATTGATGCCAGGACAAATGTACTTAACTCTGTTAAGAAAAATCTCAGATAAAGCCTGACACATACAGAGTACATATAAACAATCGATATACACTGAGTATACCAAACATTAGGAACACCTTCCTTTAAATTGAGTTGCACAAATCCACAGGGATGCTTGTTGACTCCAATGCGTCCCACAATTGTGTCAAGTTGGTTGGATGTCTTGACACACAGGAAACTGTTGAGCATGGTAAAACCCAGCAGAGTTACAGTTTGTGACCTACTACCATACCCAGTTCAAAGGCACTTAAATCTTTCGTCTTGCCCATTCACTGAATGGCACACATACAGAAGCCATGTCTCAATTGTCTCAAGGCTTAAAAAATACTGCTTTAACTTGTCTCCTCCCCTTCATCTGCACTGATGATGAGTAAGATGGCGCCGTACTGGATGTACACCGTTTTGCAACCTCCAACTCAACTTTGCTATTTTGTGATTATTTTGTCATTTATTTTTACTTTTTTTTCCCTCAAAACGCATCTGCTATCATTTCTTACAACCGACTACAACTTTTTAACATCGGGTGCGCCTCAGCCACTCTCAAGGTACTAAACAATATTATAACCGGCATCGATAAAAGATTGTACTGTGCAGCCGTCTTCATCGACCAGGCCAAGGCTTTCGACTCTGTCAATCACCATATTCTTATCGGTAGACTCAACAGCCTTGGTTTCTCAAATGACTGCCTTGCCTGGTTCACCAACTACTTCTCAGACAGAGTTCGGGGTGTCAAATCGGAGGGCCTGTTGTCCGGAACTCCGGCAGTCTCTATGGGCAGGGTTCAATTCTCGGGGCGATGCTTTTCTCTGTATATATCAATGATGTTGCTCTTGCTGCTGGTGATTCCCTGATTCACCTCTATGCAGACGACACCATTCTGTATACTTCTGGCCCTTCTTTGGACACCTCCAGACGAGCTTCAATGCCATACAACACTCCTTCCGTGGCCTCCAACTGCTCTTAAATGCTAGTAAAACTAAATGCATGCTTTTAACCGTTCACCGTTTAATTGCACATCATCATTTGCACATCTATCACTCCAGTGTTAATTTACTAAATTGTAATTGCTTGCTACTATGGCTTATTTATTGCCTTACCTCCTCACACCATTTGTACACACTGTTTATAGACTTTATTTTTTTCTATTGTGTTATTGACTGTACGTTTGTTTATTCCATGTGTAACTCTGTGTTATTTTTTGTTTCGCACAGCTTTGCTTTATCTTGGCCAGGTCGCGGTTGTAAATGAGAACTTGTTCTCAACTAGCCTACCTGGTTGAATAAAGGTGAAATAAAATGTAAAAAATAAATAAACCTGGACTTTATTTAGGGTGGATGAATTCAGAGAAAGCCGGCATCTCATCTCTTCTCTCACTCCTTCATCAAAGCCCTATGGACTCTGGTCAAAAGTAGTGCACTATATAAGGAATAGGCTTCCATTTGGGATGCACTCCATAGCTACATGCCAGCGTGATAAGATAAAGGTGAGAGGCTGAGCAGCAAATGTGTGAAGGGGAGTAGAGAGTGGGGGGAGATGAATGGTCAGGCCTTGAATGACATCCAGAGGAGCCTTGCTGCTTATTGCCCATTCCTCACCAACACTAGGCCCTGTCTGGCACTAATAAAGTGCAGGCGGGGCCCAGGAAGCGGCTCTGGATTCCGGAAGGGGGACCTCTGGTCACCCCTGGACGGGTAACGGGCTCCCTCTAACCCCGACAACCTCTCTCTCTCTCTGTCTCACCCCAATGCCCCCCCCCCATCCCTTCTGTCCTCTCTCTCTCTCTCACTCTCTCGCTCCCAAACCCTGCCCCCCCTCTGGATCCGAATCTCGCTCACAGATGTGGGCTGAGCGGCTGACCCCCGCTTTCCTGCCTTGGTCTGGAATACATAAAGCCGTCGGTCCGGAGGCTGCCGCGTAAATAAATACATTCATGAGCAATGGGCTGTAAGCCTTTAGGCTCTTGATCACCCTGCTGCCCCAGACCCGACTTGCTTCCCAAATAGCACCTTATTCCCTATATAGTGCACTACTTTTGACCAGGGCTCTGGTCAAAAGTAGTGCTCTCTTGCAAAGGCTGAACTGAGCGCTAGCTACAATTCCCTTTGAAGACCGCAGCTGCTCCCTCTCTCTCCAATTTCTCTCTCCCTCTCTTCGCTCCTTACATCTCTCTCCCTCTCCTCCTTCTCTTCTGCTGCTCTAAAGGCGAATGATGATGTTATTTATTTCCAGATTAGTATGTTCTGTAAGATACAAACTCACTTTCACTTTAATTTGCCAGCTTGGTGTTAATAGTTTTTTTTAAAGGCCTTCTTTAAAAAAATAAAGAAAAGTGAGAATGATAACTGCCGTTTGCAAAGCAGTACAAAGTTAGACCGGGGGACCAACACAATAATAAAAGCATGGTAGAATCGAAAAGTAAAACCCTTGCAAGCCAGGCACCCCAGAATATTTTTTCCTCCGACAATATAAAATCTAATTTTAAAGCGCTAGCATATCAATAAATCCCCTGCTGTGACAACTAATACAATGGTCCGATCACACCCAGCAAGTCTTGGGTGAAAGAAAGAAAGAAAGAAAGAAAGAAAGAAAGAAAGAAAGAAAGAAAGAAAGAAAGAAAGAAAGAAAGAAAGAAAGAAAAAGCTAGAAGAAGGAATAAAGAAAAAAGAGAGCGAGAGAGCGGGAGAAATCCCTTCCGAATACTGCTTTTTTTCATGGGTTTGTCATTGATTAATCGAATCCTCTGGAGGTTGTTTCATTATTCAAAGTAGTAGTTGTTCCGACGTGGGTCTTCATGGTATTCCTGGTGGAAGAAAAACGGCTTTGCACGTTCGCCATGACTGCTGTTGCTGCTCACAGAAAATCCCAGATGAAAAGAGTAAGGTTAAAACACACAAATATGTTTAACTCATGTAAAATATACTGTGTCTGTAAAATAGGTTCAACAAATTCCTGGAACATCACAGTTAAAAAAATATATAGAAAAAACAAAACTGTATGGTCTTCAGAGATCAATGGAAGAGGTTAAGGGTAGCTGAAGGATGGGCCTAAAAACAAACTAAATATAACTCATCTAAAATATACTGTGTCTGTAAAATGTATATACTGTGTTATGCATAAGCTGGAACGAGAAGCCTAAGTGTTGTTGTCCATTAGCTTACTTCAATTAGGGGAGGGGTGGTAGGGTTAGGGGAAATAATAAAAGAAAGTATATTTAAAAATATATATATAATAAAAAATATAATAATAATAAAATAATATTTATATTCATAAAATATATATGGGGGATTGGAAATGATGCACACAATTACATTGATAGAAATCACACTAGCTGATCCCTTCCCTAAATAAATAATAAGAAATACAAAAAAGAAAATGAAATCATGCCTTACCTTACAAAACAAGGTGTACAGTACCTCTTCTCAATGAATGATAGGTGGCAACAAATAAACCCCAAAATAAGAAAAAGCAAAGCCCCAAAAAATATTCTGGGTACGACTAGATACAGCTTTACGAATATCCATTGAATGATATGGTGTTTCCAGCCACCCGGCTGTTGTCCACTGATCAGCCAAATGCTCTTTATATATTATTATGACAGAGACATTGCACAAAAAGTCATTAAATAAATCTTAAGAAGCCCATGGGCCACCTGTCATTTCCCTTTTTTTGTGTACATTTCGACCAGCCACCTTACTAAAAGATGGCATTTGCCAGTCCACCCCTGATACTGTATGTTTGCAACCAGTAATATGTCATTTATTTTGGTTATCATAGCCTCCACCCACTGTCACCTCCACTTATTCCCAATGGATTCCACCTTAACAAATAGAAAAATACAATCGTACTGAGCCTCCCAACGATGCTTTCATCAACCAATTCCAGACTGTAATGCATGACCATGGGATTGAGCTTTAGGGATGTGTGTGTGTGTGTGTGTGTGTGTGTGTGTGTGTGTGTGTGTGTGTGTGTGTGTGTGTGTGTGTGTGTGTGTGTGTGTGTGTGTGTGTGTGTGTGTGTGTGTGTGTGTGTGTGTGTGTGTGTGTGTGTGTGTGTGTGTGTGTGTGTGTGTGTGTGTGTGTGTGTGTGTGTGTGTGTGTGTGTGTGTGTGTGTGTGTGTGTGTGTGTGTGTGTGTGTGTGTGTGAGTGTGTGTGTGTGAGTGAGTGAGTGTGTGTGTGAGTGTGTGAGTGAGTGAGTGAGTGAGTGTGTGAGTGAGTGAGTGAGTGAGTGAGTGAGTGAGTGAGTGAGTGAGTGAGTGAGTGAGAGTGTGAGAGTGAGTGTGTGAGTGAGTGAGCTAACATTTCCAGTGCTGACAATGGTGGGTTTATATGAACACCTACAGGTCACTCGGACTTATCACTGACCTGTCAACCTGGCCTGTCTTCTCTCCGTGCAGACAGAGAACAGTGGCTACCACTAGCATGCACAGCATACACGTTTCCATTGTGATGTCTTAGCTTACGTACCAAATGGCCCCCTATATAGAGTACTACTTTTGACCAGGGCACATAGGGTTCTGGTCAAAAGTATTGAGAATCGAGTATTGAGAATAGAGTTGTCATTTGGAAGTCAATCTAAAAGATTGGGGGTGTTTGGGTGGCGGCTGTGCACCGATGAGCTGGTATATAGCGCTACGCTATTTGCAGTATGATTAGTTTGGCTGTACCCCATCTCACCCTAGCCTTGCCTGGGAAGAGTTGATCGGAGCAAAAGTGGTTGTTGGATGGATGCTGTTTCTAAAAAGAGAGAGATCCACTTTTCAACCTCATATTCATAATCTTCAGCCCCAAACCACTTTCTTCATACACAACATTACCGAAAGTATGTGGACACTTGCTCGTCGAACGTCCAAAATCATGGTTATTAACTTCTTGCGTCGAGCCATCCCGGATCCGGTATCGTGACTACAGCCTCAAGCTCATTACCATAACGCAACATTAACTATTCATGAAAATCGCAAATGAAATGAAATTAATCCATTTGCTCTCAAGCTTAGCCTTTTGTTAACAACACTGTCATCTCAGATTTTCAAAATATGCTTCTCAACCATTGCAAAACAAGCATTTGTGTAACAGTATTGATTGCTAGCGTAGCATTTAGCGTAGCATTTAGCGTTAGCATTCAGCAGGCAACATTTTCACAAAAAAAACAAAAAAGGATTCAAATAAAATAATTTACCTTTGAAGAACTTCAGATGTTTTCAATTCGGAGACTCTCAGTTATATAGCAAATGTTCCGTTTTTACAAAAAATATTATTTGTGTTGACAAATCGGTCCGTTTTCTTCATCATTCTTCATCACGTTTGGGTAAAAAAATATATATATATTCATTAAAACGCAAACTTTTTTCCAAATTAACTCCATAATATCGACAGAAACATGGCAAACCGATGTTTAGAATCAATCCTCAAGGTGTTTTTCACATATCTATCGACGATAAAATCCTTCGTGGCAGTCGACTTTCTCTTCTGAAGAAATGGAACGCGCATGGACCTACAGATTACGCAATAATTTTGACACAGGACACCGGGCGGGACACCAGGTAAATGTAGTCTCTTATGGTCAATCTTCCAATGATATGCCTACAAACATGTCACAATGCTGCAGACACCTTGGAGAAACGACACAAAGGGCAGGCTCATTCCTGACGCATTGACAGCCATATAAGGAGACATTGGAACACAGCGCCTTCAGAATCTGGGGCATTTCCTGTATGAAACTTCATCTTGGTTTCGCCTGTAGCATCAGTTCTGGGGCACTCACAGATAATATCTTTGCAGTTTTGGAAACGTCAGAGTTTTGTCTTTCCAAGGCTGTCTTTCCAAGGCAATTCCATGCATAGTCGAGCATCTTTTCGTGACAAAATATTGCGCTTAAAACGGGCACGTCTTTTTATCCAATATGACATAGCACCCCCATAGGTTGAAGAAGTTAATATAGAGTTTGTCCCCCTTTGCTGCTATAACAGCCTCTACTCTTATGGGAAGGCTCTCCACTAGATGTTGGAACATTGCTGTGGGGACTTGCTTCCCATTCAGCCACAAGAGCATTAGTGAGGTCGAACACTGATATGTTGGGCAATTAGACCTGGCTCGCAGTCAGTGTTGCATTTCATCCCAAAGGTGTCCGATGGGGTTGATGTTTGGGCTCTGTGCAGTCCAGTCAATTTCTTCCACAACGATCTCGACAAGCCATTTCTGTATGGACCTCAGTTTGTGCACAAGGGTATCGGCATGCTGAAACAGGAAAGGGCCTTCGCCAGACTGTTGCCACAAAGTTGGATGCAAAGAATTGTCTAGAATATCATTGTATGTTGTATCGTTAAGAATTCCCATCACCAGAACTAAGGGGCCTAGCCCAAACAATGAAAAACAGCCCCAGACAAATATTCCTCCTCCATCAAACTTTACAGTTGGCACTATGCATTGGGGCAGGTAACATTCTCCTGGCATGCGCCAAACCCAGATTTGTCCGTCAGACTGCCAGATGGTGAAGTGTGATTCATCACTCCAGAGAATGCTTTTCCACTGCTCCAGAGTCCAAGCCCTTACATTGCGCATGGGGATCTTAGGCTTGTGTGCATCTGCTCAGCCATGGAAACCAATTTCATGAAGCTCCCAAACAACAGGCCATGTGCTGACGTTGCTACCAGAGGCAGGTTAGAACTCGGTAGTGAATGTTGCAACCGTGGACATACGCACTAAGCTCTTCTGCACTCGCGGCCCATTCTTTGTGCTTGTGTGGCCTAACCCTTCGCGGCTGAGCCATTGTTGCTCCTTGACGTTTCCACTTTACAATAACAGCTGACCGGGGCAACTCCAGCAGGACAGAAATTTGACAATCTGACTTGTTGGAAACGTGGCATCCTATGATGGTGCCACATTGATAGTCACTGAGCTCTTCAGTCAGGCCATTCCACTGCCAATGTTTGTCTATGGAAATTGCATGGCTGTGTGCTCGATGCTAAACACCTGTCAGCAACAGGAGTGGCTGAAATAGCTGAATCCACTGATCTGAAGAGGTGTCCACATACATATATGTGTATATAGTGTATCTGCCAGAATGGCGTAAGGGTGTGGCTGCCGTTTTACAGGGGCACCTAACCAATTGTGCTATTCTGTGTGTATTTTAGATTTATTTGATTTTTTTACTGTTTTTGTACATAATGTTTCTGCCACAGTCTCTTATGACCGAAAAGAGCTTCTGGACATCAGAACAGAGATAACTGGACAAATATGTTTTGTTTATTGAAGGAAAAAGATTTACGACTGCTCCTGGGCCAGGCCCAAATCCCCGTAATTTGCATTACAAGCAAAAACTCAAGCAAGAGGCTACAGGACTGTAATTCAGATCCTTTACTCAGCACTTTGTAGAAGCACCATTGGCAGCAATTACAGAATCAAGTCTTCTTGGTTATGATGCTACAAGCTTGGAAACATGTATTTGATGAGTTTCTCCCATTCTTCTCTGCAGATCATTTCAAGATCTGTCAGGTTGGATGGGGAGCATTGTTGCACAATTATTTTCAGATCTCTCCAGAGATGTTCAATCGGGTTCAAGTCCGGGCTCCGGCTGGGCCACTCATGGACATTCAGAGACTTGTCCCGAAGCCACTCCTAAATTGTCTTGGCTGTGTGCTTAAGGTCGTTGTCCTGTTGGAAGGTGAACCTTTTCCTCAGTCTGAGGTCCTGAGCGCTCTGTAGCAGGTTTTCATCAAGGATCTCTCTGTACTTTGCTACTTTCATCTTTCCCTCGATCCTGACTAGTCTCCCAGTCCCTGCCACTGAAAAACATCCCCACAGCATGATGCCGCCAGCACCATGCTTCACCGTAGGGATGGTGCCAGGTGTCCTCCAGACGTGACACTTGGCATTCAGGCCCAAGAGTTCAATCTTGCTTTAATCAGACCAGAGAATCTTGTTCCTCATGGTCTGAGAGTCTTTAAATGCCTTTTACAAACTCCAAGTGTGCTGTCGTGCCTTTTACTGAGGAGTCACTTCCGTTTGGCCACTCTACCATAAAGGTCTGATTGGTGGAGTGCTGCAGAGATGGTTGTCCTTCTTTCCATCTCCACAGAGAAACTCTATAGCTATGTCAGAGTGACCATTGGGTTCTTGGACACCTCCATGTCCAAGGCTCTTCTCCCCTGATTTCTCAGTTTGGCCAGGCAGAGTCTTGATGGTTCCAAACTTCTTCCATTTAAGAATGATGGAGGCCACTGTGTTCTTGGGGACCTTCATTGCTACATAATTTTTTATGTCCCCTTTTCCAGATCTGTGCCTTGACACAATCCGGTCTCTGAGCTCTATGGACAATTCATTCAACCTCATGGCTTTGTTTTTGCTCTGGCATGCACTGTCAACTGTGGGACCTTATATAGACAGGTGTGTGCCTTTCCAAATCATGTCCAATCAGTTGAATTTACCACAGGAAGACACCAATCAAGTTGTACAAACATCTCAAGGATGATCAATGGAAACCGTTTGAACTTTTTAAGAACTTTTGAAAAAAAAATTTTTTCAACAAAACTTAGAAATGCGTCCTTTTCACAAATGTTTGTACACACTTGTATTGTATTGGAGATAATGAAAATTGTCAAGCCCTGATCTTTCACCTGTCCTGGTGATTGTCTCCACCCCCTCCAGGTGTCACTTATTTTCCCTGGTGTATTTATCCCTGTGTGTCCTGCCTCTCTGTACCAGTTCCTCTCATCTTGTCAAGTCAACCAGCATGTTTTTCTTGTGCTACTGCTTTTTCTATTCTCTCTTTTGCTAGTCCTCCCGGTATTGACCCTTGCCTGCCCTGACTCTGAACCCCCCTGTCTGACCATACTGCCTGCCCTGACCTCGAGCCTGCCTGCCACTCCGTACCTCCTACACTCTGACCTTGTTATTGTTATGATCTTTCTGCCTGTCCACAACCATTCTCTTGCCTGCCCCTTGGATACTAGTAAGTTTCAGAGACCAGAACCATCAGCCTCCCGTGTCTGCATCTGGGTCTCGCCCTGTGCCCTTATAGAAAATGATGCTGAAAAATGGTGGAGTTGACCTTTAAGCTTTCAATATGTGCTGAACAAGAGGTGAGGCAGCTTCTCAGGCAGGCATGTTGTAAATTAATATAATAATAATATAATAATATAATAATAATATAAATTGACATCCACTCTGGAGGGGATGCTGCAAGATGACTCATGTTACCTGAAAGCACACTTTAGTAGTTAAGCAAATTCTGAGTGTGCACTGGGTAACACCATTGACTCTGGAGGGGATGCTGCAAGATGACTCATGTTACCTGAAAGCACACTTTAGAAGTTAAGCAAATTCTGAGTGTGCACTGGGTAACACCATTGAACACCATTAAAAATCTGGATTTTGTTTGCCTATGTTGACTGCATATCAGAGTCACATGACAGACATTAACTGTCTGGAATTACCAAACATAAGAAATAACAGACATTTACAATCCAAATAGGATGATTGTTTTGTCAAGCCCCAGCCATTAGAAAATGGCTTCTGTCATTGAAACAATTCCCATTTGGATGGAGACAAGGGCACACTATGCTTAATAATTGGGCACTCACCCTTGTTTGCTCTTCCCTCCTCCCTGTGACTCACTGTAGATTTCACTGTCTATAATGACAGTCAAGGAGTCAGAGATCAGAGTGGGGGAAGGTCAAGTCTAGATGATGTCTCTCAGCCACTTAGCAAGCAGCATCTGAAATGGGACGTCACCATTTTAAATGACCTGGGATGTCTATCATAAAAGAGTCTTGAATTAACTTCATTTCAGTGCACTGTGGGGAAAATAACCTGCTAGTGTGACACTTGTCAGTTAGCTTTTTCAATCATAACCTGTATTCCAACTGAAAATAACAACTAGATCAGCATTGGCATTGGGAATATACTACTCTTAAAATAGGTCAACTTGGCCACCAGAGGGGTATTTCATACCTACAAATTCAAGATGTACTTTTGTTCCTCTTGGTCGGAATGATCAAATAAAATACAATTTTATTGGTCACATACACATGGTTAACAGATGTTAATGCGAGTGTAGCGAAATGCTTTTGCTTCTAGTTCCGACGGGGAGTAATATCTAACAAGTAATCTAACTATTTCACAACAACTACCTTATACAAACAAGTGTAAAGGAATGAATAAGAATATGTAAATATAAATATATGGATGAGCAATGGTGTTGCGGCATAGGCACGATGCAGTAGATGGTATAGAGTACTGTACATACATATGAGATGAGTAATGTAGGGTATGTAAACATTATATAAAGTGGCATTGTTTAAAGCGACTAGTAATACATTTATTACATCCACTTTTTAATTATTAAAGTGGA
This sequence comes from Oncorhynchus gorbuscha, assembly GCF_021184085.1. Classification (NCBI taxonomy): domain Eukaryota; kingdom Metazoa; phylum Chordata; class Actinopteri; order Salmoniformes; family Salmonidae; genus Oncorhynchus; species Oncorhynchus gorbuscha. The sequence continues at coordinate 36,807,173 of NC_060186.1, forward strand.
AAGAAATTTGAGTCAGTATGTTGGCAGCAACCACTCAATGCTACTGATGGCTGTTTAACAGTCTGATGGCCTTGAGATAGAATCTGTTTTTCAGTCTCCCAGTCCAAGCTTGGATGCACCTGTACTGACCTTGCCTTCTAGATGATAGTGGGGTGAACAGGCAGTGGCTCGGGTGGTTGTTGTCCTTGATGATCTTTTTGGCCTTCCTGTGACACTGAGTGGTGTAGGTGTCCTGGAGGGCAGGTAGTTTGCCCCCGGTGATGCGTTGTGCAGACCTCACTACCCTCTGAAGAGCCTTACGGTTGTGGGCGGAGCAGTTGCCGTACCAGGCGGTGACACAGCCCGACAGGATGCTCTTGATTGTGTATCTGTAAAAGTTTGTGAGTGTTTTCGGTGACGAGGTTGAAGAGGCGCTGCTGGGCCTTCTTCACCACACTGTCTGTGTGGGTGGACCATTTCAATTTGTCCATGATGTGTATGCCGAGGAACTTAAAACTTTCCACCTTCTCCAGTACTGTGCCATCGATGTGGATAGGGGGCTGTTCCCTCTGCTGTTTCCTGAAGTTCACGATCATCTCCTATGTTTTGTTGACGTTGAGTATGAGGTTATTTTCCTGACACCACACTCAGAGGGCCCTCACCTCCTCCCTGTAGGCCGTCTTGTCGTTGTTGGTAATCAGCCTACCACTGTAGTGTCATCTGCAAACTTGATGATTGAGTTGGAAGCGTGCATTACCACGCAGTCATGGGTGAACAGGGAGTACATGAGAGGGCTGAGAACGCACCCTTGTGGGGCCCCAGTGTTGAAGATCAGCGGGGTGGAGATGTTGTTTCCTACCCTCAACACCTGGGGGTGACCCGTCAGAAAGTCCAGGACCCAGTTGCACAGGGCGGGGTCAAGACCCAGAGTCTTGAGCTTAATGAGGAGTTTGGAGGGTACTATGGTGTTAAATGCTGGGCTGTAATCGATTAACTGATTTCTTACATAGGTATTCCTCTTGTCCAGATGGGTTAGGGCAGTGTGCAGTGTAATTGCGATTGCGCCGTCTGTGGACCTATTGGAGAGGTAAGCAAATTGGAGTGGGTCTAGGGTGTCAGGTAGGGTGGAGGTGATATGATCCTTGACTAGTCTCTCAAAGCACTTCATGATGACGGAAGAGAGTGCCAACGGACGATAGTCACTTACCTTAGCTTTCTTGGGAACAGGAACAATGGTGGCCCTCTTGAAGCATGTGGGAACAGTAGACTGAGATAGGGATTGATTGAATATGTCAGTAAACACACCCGCCAGTTGGTCAGCGCATGCTCTGAGGACGCGGCTAGGGATGCCACATCTGGGCCGGCAGCCTTGCGAGGTTTAACACGTTTAAATATTTTACGCACATTGATTGCAGTGAAGGAGAGCCCGCAGGTTTTGGTAGCGAGCCGTGTAAATGGCACTGTATTGTCCTCAAACTGAGCAAAGAAGTTGTTTAGTTTGTCTGGGAGCAAGACGTTGGTGTCTGCAACGGGGCTGGTTTTCTTTTTGTAATCCATGATTGACTGTAGACCCTCCCACATACTTCTCATGTCTGAGCCTTTGAATTGACTCCTTTGACTCTACTTTGTCTCTATACTGACGCTTAGCTTGTTTGATTGCCTTGTGGAGGGAATAGCTACACTCTTTTGTATTCGGTCATGTTTCCGGTCAACTTGCCATGTTTAAAAGCAGTGGTTCACGCTTTCAGTTTTGCGCGAATACTGCCATCAATCCATGGTTTCTAGTTGGGGAAGGTTTTAATAGTCACCGTAGGTACAACATCACCGATGCACTTCCTAATAAACTCGCTCACCGAATCAGCGTATCTATATCAATGCTGTTGTCTGAGGCTATCCGGAATATATCCCAGTCTATGTGATCGAAGCAATCTTGAAGCGTGGAATCAGATTGTTCGGACCAGCGTTGAACAGACCTGAGCACGGGGTTTCCTGTTTTAGTTTCTGTCTATAGGCTGGAAGCAACAAAATGGAGTCATGGTCAGATTTGCCAAAAGGAGGGTGAGGGAGGGCTTTCTATGCGTTGCAGAAGTTAGAGTAGCAATGATCCAGAATGCTGCCAGCCCGGGTCGCGCATTCGATATGCTGTTCAAATTTAGGGAGCATTGTTTTCAGATTAGACTTGATAAAATCCCCAGCTACAATAAATGCAGCCTCAGGATATGTGGTTTCCAGTTTACATAGAGTCCAATGAAGTTCTTTCTCGGCCGTTGAAGTGTCTTCTTTGGGGGGATATACATGGCTGTGATTATAATTGTCATGCAGGTGAAAGAGGACCCAAAAGCGACTTGGCGAAAACAGAGTCTTTAATCCAGTAAAGTAAATACAAACAAAAAACACAACTTCCACTCGAAATGACGAGGACAAACTGGAGACTCGATCTTGAACAGCAGGTGAACAGCAGGTTGCCTCGGGAAGGCACTTGAACCAGACAGACTCAGACACCTGCTCACCACGCAGCATCTGAGGAAAACACGACACGACAGGGCGATACACAAACACAGCACGGTGAATTCTAGACAAGGAACCGACAGGACAGGAACGGAACACAAAGGAAGAAATAGGGACTCTAATCAGGGGAAAGGATCGGGAACAGGTGTGGGAAGACTAAATGATTGATTAGGGGAATAGGAACAGCTGGGAGCAGGAACGGAACGATAGAGAGAAGAGAGAGCGAGAGAGTGAGAGAGGGGGGGGAGAGAGAGGGATAGAAAGAGGGAAAGAACCTAATAAGACCAGCAGAGGGAAACGAATAGAATGGGAAGCACAGGGACAAGACAAGATAATAAATGACAAAACATGACAGTACCCCCACTCACCGGCGCCTCCTGGCGCACTCGAGGAGGAATCCTGGCGGCAACGGAGGAAATCATCAATGAGTGAACGGTCCAGCACGTCCCGAGACGGAACCCAACTCCTCTCCTCAGGACCGTAACCCTCCCAATCCACTAAGTATTGGTGACCCCGTCCCCGAGAACGCATGTCCATGATCTTATGTACCTTGTAAATAGGTGCGCTCTCGACAAGGACGGGAGGGGGGAGGGAAGACGAACGGGGGTGCGAAGAAAGGGCTTGACACAGGAGACATGGAAGACAGGATGGACGCGACGAAGATGTCGCGGAAGAAGCAGTCGCACAGCGACAGGATTGACGACCTGGGAGACACGGAACGGACCAATGAACCGCGGAGTCAACTTACGAGAAGCTGTCGTAAGAGGAAGGTTGCGAGTGGAAAGCCACACTCTCTGGCCGCAACAATACCTTGGACTCTTAATCCTGCGTTTATTGGCGGCTCTCACAGTCTGTGCCCTGTAACGGCAAAGTGCAGACCTCACCCTCCTCCAGGTGCGCTCACAACGTTGGACAAACGCTTGAGCGGAGGGAACGCTGGACTCGGCAAGCTGGGATGAGAACAGAGGAGGCTGGTAACCCAGACTACTCTGAAACGGAGATAACCCGGTAGCAGACGAAGGAAGCGAATTGTGAGCGTATTCTGCCCAGGGGAGCTGTTCTGCCCAAGACGCAGGGTTTCTGAAAGAAAGGCTGCGTAGTATGCGACCAATCGTCTGATTGGCCCTCTCTGCTTGACCGTTAGACTGGGGATGAAACCCGGAAGAGAGACTGACGGACGCACCAATCAAACGACAGAACTCCCTCCAAAACTGTGACGTGAATTGCGGGCCTCTGTCTGAAACGGCGTCTAACGGGAGGCCATGAATTCTGAATACATTCTCGATAATGATTTGTGCCGTCTCCTTAGCGGAAGGAAGTTTAGCGAGGGGAATGAAATGTGCCGCCTTAGAGAACCTATCGACAACCGTAAGAATCACAGTCTTCCCCGCAGACAAAGGCAGACCGGTAATGAAGTCTAGGGCGATGTGAGACCATGGTCGAGAAGGAATGGGGAGCGGTCTGAGACGACCGGCAGGAGGAGAGTTACCCGACTTAGTCTGCGCGCAGTCCGAACAAGCAGCCACGAAACGGCGCGTGTCACGCTCCTGAGTCGGCCACCAAAAGCGCTGGCGAATAGACGCAAGAGTGCCTCGAACACCGGGATGACCAGCTAACTTGGCAGAGTGAGCCCACTGAAGAACAGCCAGACGAGTGGAAACAGGAACGAAAAGGAGGTTACTAGGACAGCGGCGCGCGGCGACGCAGTGTGCGTGAGTGCTTGCTTAACCTGTCTTTCAATTCCCCAGACTGTTAACCCGACAACACGCCCATAAGGAAGAATCCCCTCGGGATCAGTAGAAGCCACAGAAGAACTAAACAGACGGGATAAGGCATCAGGCTTGGTGTTCTTGCTACCCGGACGGTAAGAAATCACAAACTCGAAACGAGCGAAAAACAACGCCCAACGAGCTTGACGGGCATTAAGTCGTTTGGCAGAACGGATGTACTCAAGGTTCTTATGGTCTGTCCAAACGACAAAAGGAACGGTCGCCCCCTCCAACCACTGTCGCCATTCGCCTAGGGCTAAGCGGATGGCGAGCAGTTCACGGTTACCCACATCATAGTTGCGCTCAGATGGCGACAGGCGATGAGAAAAATAAGCGCAAGGATGAACCTTATCGTCAGACTGGAAGCGCTGGGATAGAATGGCTCCCACGCCTACCTCTGAAGCGTCAACCTCGACAATGAATTGTCTAGTGACGTCAGGAGTAACGAGGATAGGAGCGGACGTAAAACGTTCTTTTAGAAGATCAAAAGCTCCCTGGGCGGAACCGGACCACTTAAAACACGTCTTGACAGAAGTAAGAGCTGTGAGAGGGGCAGCAACTTGACCGAAATTACGAATGAAACGCCGATAGAAATTAGCGAAACCTAAAAAGCGCTGCAACTCGACACGTGACCTTGGAACGGGCCAATCACTGACAGCTTGGACCTTAGCGGAATCCATCTGAATGCCTTCAGCGGAAATAACGGAACCGAGAAAAGTAACGGAGGAGACATGAAAAGAGCACTTCTCAGACTTTACGTAGAGACAATTCTCTAAAAGGCGCTGTAGAACACGTCGAACGTGCTGAACATGAATCTCGAGTGACGGAGAAAAATCAGGATATCGTCAAGATAGACAAAAACAAAGATGTTCAGCATGTCTCTCAGAACATCATTAACTAATGCCTGAAAAACAGCTGGCGCATTGGCGAGACCAAACGGCAGAACCCGGTACTCAAAATGCCCTAACGGAGTGTTAAACGCCGTTTTCCACTCGTCCCCCTCTCTGATGCGCACGAGATGGTAAGCGTTACGAAGGTCCAACTTAGTAAAGCACCTGGCTCCCTGCAGAATCTCGAAGGCTGATGACATAAGGGGAAGCGGATAACGATTCTTAACCGTTATGTCATTCAGCCCTCGATAATCCACGCAGGGGCGCAGAGTACCGTCCTTCTTCTTAACAAAAAAGAACCCCGCCCCGGCCGGAGAGGAAGAAGGCACTATGGTACCGGCGTCAAGAGACACAGACAAATAATCCTCGAGAGCCTTACGTTCGGGAGCCGACAGAGAGTATAGTCTACCCCGAGGAGGAGTGGTCCCCGGAAGGAGATCAATACTACAATCATACGACCGGTGAGGAGGAAGGGAGTTGGCTCGGGACCGACTGAAGACCGTGCGCAGATCATGATATTCCTCCGGCACTCCTGTCAAATCGCCAGGTTCCTCCTGAGAAGTAGGGACAGAAGAAACGGGAGGGATGGCAGACATTAAACACTTCACATGACAAGAAACGTTCCAGGATAGGATAGAATTACTAGACCAATTAATAGAAGGATTATGACATACTAGCCAGGGATGACCCAAAACAACAGGTGTAAACGGTGAACGAAAAATCAAAAAAGAAATAGTCTCACTGTGGTTACCAGATACTGTGAGGGTTAAAGGTAGTGTCTCAAATCTGATACTGGGAAGATGACTACCATCTAAGGCGAACATGGGCGTAGGCTTCTCTAACTCTCTGAAAGGAATGTCATGTTTCCGAACCCATGCTTCGTCCATGAAACAACCCTCAGCCCCAGAGTCTATCAAGGCACTACATGTAGCACCCGAACCGGTCCAGCGTAGATGGACCGACAAAGTAGTACAGGATTTTGATGGAGAGACTTGAGTAGTTGCGCTCACCTGTAGCCCTCCGCTTACAGATGAGCTCTGGCTTTTACTGGACATGAATTAACAAAATGTCCAGCAACTCCGCAATAGAGGCACAGGCGGTTGGTGATCCTCCGTTCCCTCTCCTTAGTCGAGATGCGAATCCCTCCCAGCTGCATGGGCTCAGACCCTGAGCCAGAGGAGGGAGATGGTTGCGATGCGGAGCAGGGAAACACCGTTGATGCGAGCTCTCTTCCACGAGCCCGGTGACGAAGATCTACCCGTCGTTCTATGCGGATGGCGAGAGCAATCAAAGAGTCCACATCTGAAGGAACCTCCCGGGAGAGAATCTCATCCTTAACCACTGCGTGGAGTCCCTCCAGAAAACGAGCGAGCAGCGCCGGCTCGTTCCACTCACTAGAGGCAGCAAGAGTGCGAAACTCAATAGAATAATCCGTTATGGACCGTTCACCTTGGCATAAGGAAGCCAGGGCCCTAGAAGCCTCCCTACCAAAAACTGAACGGTCAAAAACCCGAATCATCTCCTCTTTAAAGTTCTGGAACTTGTTAGAGCAATCAGCCCTTGCCTCCCAGATAGCTGTGCCCCATTCTCGAGCCCGGCCAGTAAGGAGTGAAATGACGTAAGCAACCCGAGCTCTCTCTCTAGAGTATGTGTTGGGTTGGAGAGAGAACACAATCTCACACTGCGTGAGAAAGGAGCGGCACTCAGTGGGCTGCCCGGAGTAGAAAGGTGGGTTATTAACCCTAGGTTCTGGAGGCTCGGCAGGCCAGGAAGTAACAGGTGGCACGAGACGTAGACTCTGGAACTGTCCAGAGAGGTCGGAAACCTGAGCGGCCAGGTTCTCCACGGCATGGCGAGCAGCAGACAATTCCTGCTCGTGTCTGCCGAGCATGGCTCCTTGGATCTCGACGGCAGTGTAACGAGCGTCTGAAGTCGCTGGGTCCATTCCTTGGTCGGTTCCTTCTGTCATGCAGGTGAAAGAGGACCCAAAAGCGACTTGGCGAAAACAGAGTCTTTAATCCAGTAAAGTAAATACAAACAAAAAACACAACTTTCACTCGAAATGACGAGGACAAACTGGAGACTCGATCTTGAACAGCAGGTGAACAGCAGGTTGCCTCGGGAAGGCACTTGAACCAGACAGACTCAGACACCTGCTCACCACGCAGCATCTGAGGAAAACACGACACGACAGGGCGATACACAAACACAGCACGGTGAATTCTAGACAAGGAACCGACAGGACAGGAACGGAACACAAAGGAAGAAATAGGGACTCTAATCAGGGGAAAGGATCGGGAACAGGTGTGGGAAGACTAAATGATTGATTAGGGGAATAGGAACAGCTGGGAGCAGGAACGGAACGATAGAGAGAAGAGAGAGCGAGAGAGTGAGAGAGGGAGGGGGAGAGAGAGGGATAGAAAGAGGGAAAGAACCTAATAAGACCAGCAGAGGGAAACGAATAGAATGGGAAGCACAGGGACAAGACAAGATAATAAATGACAAAACATGACAATAATCAAAGAGAATTCTCTAGGTAGATAATGCGGTCTACATTTGATTGTAAGGAATTCTAGGTCAGGTGACCAAAAAGGACTTGAGTTCCTGTATGTTGTTATGTTCACACCACGACTCATAAGGCATACACATCCGCCCTTCTTCTTACCAGAGAGATGTTTGTTTCTGTTGGCGTGATGCGTGAAGAAAACAGGTGGCTGTACCGACTCTGATAACGTATCCCGAGTGAGCCATGTTTCCGTGAAACAGAGAATGTTGCAATCTTTGATGTCTCTCTGGAAGGCAACCCTTGCTCGAATTTCGTCTACCTTGTTGTCAAGCGGGTAGTATACTCGGAAGTGGTGAGCGATGTGTCCGTCTTCAGATCCTGACCAGAAGATCGCTCCGTCTGCACCGTCTGCAGCTCCGTTGTTTTAGGTCGCCTTCTGGGATCCGATCCATTGTCCTCGGTGGTGGTCCAAACAGAGGACCTGCTTCAGGAAAGTCGTATTCTTCGTCGTAATGTTGGTAAGTTGACATTGCTCTTATATCCAATAGTTCTTCCCGGCTGTATGTAATAAGACTTAAGATTTCCTGGGTTAACAGTGCAAGAAAAAATACATAGAAAAATTAAATACTGCAGAGTTTCTTAAGAACGCGAAGCGAGGCAACCATCTCTGTCGGCACCATGTCTCTGATAATGATGCATCATTGACAATGCTAGCAACTAACGTTAGACAAAATTCAAAAGGCAAAATGTTCACATTTTTGCTAATCCGTTTCACACTCATCCATGTGGTTTTATGGAAAAAAAGGTTTATACAAAATTTAAGTTAATCAGACATTGTAAAAAAATAAATAGTTGAAGGCCCTTATGGACTTCTCAAATCTCTGTCATGTACCATCATACTCATTACTTCCTGGTGGCACACACCGCGAAAGTGGTTGATTTGAAAACAACAGTGCACATTAACCGTGGGTTTGAGCCCTCCTTTTTGTTAGAGAAAACACTGTTCACTGCTGATGCTCGACCCAAATAATGCAAATAATGCATATGTGATGAAGTGGATGATTTGAATAATGCATATAAATCATTGTAAATCTAAGTATAGCTTGCAGGTCTATGTAATATACCTAGCCTGTAGTTGCGACAATTATTTATGTTTTCGGGCCAGCAGCCTATGTGTCAGCAAGAGGAACTCCAATTTGACGAGTGCACTGAGAGTCGGAAAGCAAGTTCATGGAGTGAGTGTTTTAATAAATAACGAACACAAAACACAAACAATGCACCGACATGAAAACAGAGTCAATAACACCTGAAGAACGAACCAGGTGGAGTGACAGATATAGGGAAGATAATCAAGGAGGTGATGGAGTCCAGGTGAGTGTCATGAGGTGCAGGTGCACAAGACAATGGTGACAGGTGTGTGAGATAATCAGCAGCCTGATGACCAAGAGGGAGTATGTATGACATCCAACAAGAAACTCCTTATTAAATATATTTGTAATCTTCATTTACAAGGTTTTGTCTGCACTTCTCTTCTTAACAAAGTACCACAATAAATGTAATTGTACATTTCTAACGGGGGAAAAACTCATGTGAACTTCAAACCCTTGTCACAATCTGGGACAATTACTTGGAGCTAGGCACTCTACACAGCGAGCTATTTGACCAGCCAGTCAAACATACGTGATCTAGTTGCTTTGATTATCAGAAAGTGCGATTGGACAAGGACGCTTTTGTGAACATGTGTTGGATCACGTCCAATTGTGTCAATCATTTTAATTGAACGTTGCTGCAATTTGAAGCGGATATAATTCCGACCAGCTGTGCAGGTTAAAAGCTTACATAGCGTTTGATCACGTACAACTACGTCAACAATTTTAATTGGCTAATGCTTATTTTGAGACAGAGAAAAGTTTAAACTTATTCTAATGTTCGCAAGTATGGTCCCACCGTGACATTGTTTGCAGCAAGGATTACATTGATTTGTTGCATGTGTTTGTTGTTATCAGTGCATCCAACATTAAATCAGCTGCACAAAGAGATATCCTGTTGCTATCCTGTTGCACACACGCACACACACAGCACACAGGCACGCACATTCCGTTTTTCTGTTTTCCTCAGTGTTTCTCTGTTTATGCAGCTGTCTTAATCATAATGATCATGATGATTATCGTGATTAAGATTACTTACCGAGGGCTTTCCTCACATATCCAGAGACATGTGCAGCCTCAGAATGTTCTCTCTCTCTCTCTCTCTCTCTCTCTCTCTCTCTCTCTCTCTCTCTCTCTCTCTCTCTCAGCCCAGGTGGTCTCTCTCTCACACTTGGCATGAAGACCACCTCTATGTGGAGAAGGACCATGATCCTCTCTGATACACCAGTTATTCACGGCTGTTTCAAGTTGGCTCTCGATTTATGCTCAGCCATACCTGCCTACCTTAAGACATTTAAGACATGAAGAGAAGAAATCTGGCAGGGATGTATGTCCTTGAAAACAATCACAATAGTGACAAATTGATGTAGCACATATCTATAGACTTAACACCAACAAAAAGCAGGTCTTAGCGGTAACGTGGTTGCTAAAGGCATGGATTTGGTGAGTGTAAGCGCAACCTCTTCAACTGGGATGCACACAGAACAAGAGAGGAGATGTGCTTTTTGTGCCAGTAACCCTTGTATTAATATGTTGTTTTTTTTGTCCATTTCGTTTCATTTGATTAAAAACCAAGCCTAGCCTCCCCTCTGCTCAATGCTCTTTTATTTAGTCTTTTATTTTTTTTGCCTGCCCAATGCATTCGCAAAGTAGCCAAGCCTAAATTTTAATCACCAAAAATGTGTGAGTGGACATCCCATTTGTATCTATGCAATGTAGATACATTATTTTATCCAGTTCTCATTCCGGATGTGCCTAAAACCCCCTCCATGTAGACTACATGTGTCCATATGCCCGTCATGTAACGAGAGATGAGATGATGCTGGTGGCCCTCGTGTTTAGAAGTTATTGTTCTTATTTTCTATGATTAAAAACCAAGCCCTCTATTGGCTACCCTTACTCTAGGCCTATAGGCTCCTATAACGACGCCTTGTTCAACAGCAATGCCCATCTCTTTTTTATCCTGCCGATTTTATATCATGTTTCTGACCCCAACCTATGTAGAAATATTGTTGTTTAAAAAAACTGAGTGCTTGTTTTTCGTTTTAATTTGATTAAAAAACAAAGTTATTAGAATGATTCACCATCCTGGCTTTATGATGAGAACGTCCATGGTTTCCATGCAATGCAATTTAGGAGCCGTCTGCTATTTCTGGAGAGGTGTGAATGTGATCTGTAAGATGATTCGCTTATGCCATAATGACATTTACAGTAGGTCTAGCCCCTATATCAGTGCTGTTTACAAATATATTTCTATATTGAAGCCGTACAACTATGTGCACTGAAAAACATGTTCAACATATTTATCAAAGATGGGATAGGCCTTCATGTTGTTATTTTGTTTATTTAGGCTATTTGATAAACTAGGCTATAACGGAATAACATTCAAATTGGAGTTGATGACAACGCAATACATTAAAAAAAACGTAAATACACAACCTAAAGCAACAAAATATTTAGAAATGGCGCATGTTTTGATTGGCCAGTGAGGGGTCAAGCCTCAACACACCTAGAACTTATTTAGTAATCAAAAGCCAGCCCTACAACTTATTTATTTATCAAAACCCAGCCCTAATTCCTGCTATGAAAATTGCAAAAATATTTTGGACACACCCATGGACCTATAGCGCTACCACCAGCGCTAAGATTTACTATTGCATTAGATTTGTTCAAATATAGCCGTAACTAGGTAACTACTAGTGATGCTTTCTTTTAGTTCTTGACTGTTTTATGTAAGTATCTTTGAGGGTCATTAAAAGCGTTATACAAACATAATGTATGATGTGCATGTTTTCATTTTTTCTTTCACTCTTACATAATGTAATGTTACCTTTTAACAATATAGAAAGTGCAGTAGGTAAATATGTCAATAAAATAAAAAGTAGGACATAAAAAATGATTCACCAGCCGACGGACCGCAGGGGATATATTTAACCCTCCCCCCAAGTTTTCTGAGATAAACATTTTAATACTTGGATTTTTTATTGTTGGACATTAAAGACTGTAAAAAAAAACACCTGCAAATCAGCTCCAAGTAATTTTTATTTGAAATATGTTCCAAACTATTCCAATGCATAATAGAGAGCTATACACTGAGTATATAGAGTATTAAGAACACCTGTTCTTTCCATGGCATAGATTGACCAGGTGAATCCAGGTGTAAGCTATGATCCCTTATGGAAGGGGAGGAGACAGGTTAAAGAAGGATTTTTAAGCCTTGAGACAGTAGATACATTGTGTACGTGTGCTATTCGTAGGGTGAATGGGCAAGACAAAATATTTAAGTGTCGTTGAACAGGGTATTGTAGTATGTGTCAAGAACTACAATGCTGCTGAGTTTTTCATGCTCAACAGTTTCCCATGTGTATAAATAGTGGCCCACCACCCAAAGAACATCCAGCCAACATGAAACAACTGTTGTAAGCATTCAAGTTTACATGGGCCAGCTTTGGAGTCAACATGGAATGCTTTCGAAACCTTGAGGTGTCCATGCCCTGATGAATTCAGGCTGTTCTGAGGGCAAAGGGGGGAGGGGTGCAACTAAATATTAGGAAAGTGTTCCTAGTGTTTGGTGTACAAATGTAAGCAAGGGTTGAAATTATTATGTTTTAGTCAAATATTATATATGTATGTGCTTCTTGCGGTCAATTTGCAGTCTAAAAATAATTTGTAATTATGTTCCGGCCTCCTGACCAAAATATCACCCTGAGACTGAATATACAGTACCAGTCAAAAGTTTGGACACAACAAATCAGTCAAGGATTTTCTTCATTTTTTACTATTTTCTACATTGTACAATAATGGTGAAGACATCAAAACTATGAAATAACACATGTGGAATCATTTAGAAACCAAAAAAAAAGTGTTAAAACATCAAAGTATGTCTTATATTTGAGATTCTTCAAAGTTGCCACCCTTTGATGACAGCTTTGCACACTCTTGGCATTCTCTCAACCAGCTTCACCTGGAATTGATTTATTTTACTAGGCAAGTCAGTTAAAACGACAGATTTGTACCTTATCAGCTCGGGGATTTGAACTTGCAACCTTTTGACTACTAATCCAATGCTCTAACCACTAGGCTACCCTACCGCCCCAATGCTTTTCAAACAGTCTTGAAGGAGTTCTCACATATGCTGAGCACTTGTTGGCTGCTTTTAATTCACTCTGCGGTCTAACTCATCCCAAACCATTTCAATTGGGTTGAGGTTGGGTGATTGTGGATATCAGGTCATCTGATGCAGCACTCATTACTCCCCTTCTTGGTCAAATAGCCCTTACACAGAATGGAGGTGTGTTGGGTAATTGTCCTGTTGAAAAACAAATGATATCCCACTAAGTGCAAACCAGATGGGATGGTTTATCACTGCATAATGCTGTGGTAGCCATGTTGGTTAAGTTAGCCTTAAATTCTAAATTAATCACTGACATTGTCACCAGCAAAGCGCCCTCACACCACCTCCTCCATGCTTCACTGTGGGAACTACACATGCAGAGATCATCCGTTCACCAACTCTGCATCTGACAAAGACAAGGCGGTTGGAACCAAAAATCTAAAATTTGGACTCATCAGACCAAAGGACAGAATTCCACCGGTCTAATGTCCACTGCTCATGTTTCTTGGCCCAAGAAAGTGTCTTCTTCTTATCGGTGTCCTTTAGTGGTGGTTTCTATGCAGCATTTTGACCATGAAGGCCTGATTCACTCAGTCTCCTCTGAGCAGTTGGGGTTGAGATGTGTCTGTTACTTGAAATCTGTGAAGCATTTATTCATTTATTCATATTCATTTGGGCTGCAATAACTCTAATGAATTTATCCTCTGCAGCAGAGGTAACTCTTGGTCTTCCTTTGCTGTGGTGGTCGTCATGAGAGCTAGTTTCATCATAGCGCTTTATGGTTTTTGCGACTGCACTTCAAGAAACGTTCAATGTTCTTTAAATGTTCCGCAATGACTGACCTTCATGTCTTAAAGTAATGATGGACTGTTGTTTCTCTTTAATTATTTGAGCTGTTCTTGCCATAATATGGACTTGGTATTTTACCAATAGGGATATCTTCTGTATACCACCCTACCTTGTCACAATACAACTGATTGGCTCAAATGCATTAAGAAGTAATAAAATTCCACAAATTAACTTTTAACAAGGCACACCTGTTAATTGAAATGCATTCCAGTTGACTACCTCATGAAGCTGGTTGAGAGAATTCCATTAGTGTTCAAAGCTGTCATCAAGGCAAAGGATGTTTAACTCTTTTTTTGGTTACTACATGATTCCATATGTGTTATTTCATAGTTCTACAATGTAGAAAATAGTCAAAATAAAGAAAAATCATTGAATGAGTATGGGTTTCCAAATTTTCGACTGGTACTGTTGTTGATGATCCCTGATAAGAAAAGCTGTTTCTGACGGAATTACCAATAGGCTAAAGGCTCTCACTACATGGACGACTATTACCATTTCAAAACGAGAAGAAAAGTGGAAATGCATTAGGTAAACAGTAAGCTCCTTTATGTTGCAAGAGGGAGCAGCATCCATAGAAAACTGCAGTACAGAGCATTCTCCTCCTCAGGGCCACAACAGCATTACCGGCACCAATGTTCCTCTCTTCTTCCTGCTACTCCCCCTCCTCTTCCTCCTCCTAGGGGGACCAGCTCTCATTACCCTGAAAGTTCAAATGTAATCTTGACTTTCATTTATTGTGAAAAGAGCACCTCCAGAAAGCATGTCATTATTTCTCCCATCTCCCCTCCAAGATCAAAGCTGACACGACTGATTACAGTGGCAGTTCTCTTTGCATGTTGCACTCTTAGAAAAAAAGGTTTACAAAAAGGTTCTTCGGGTGTCCCCATAGAAGAACCCTATTTGGTTTCAGGTAGAAGTCTTTTGTGTTCCATGTACAACCCTTTGGTGAAAGGGTTCTACCTGGAACTAGAAGAACCCAAAGAACCCTTTTAGGCTCTAGATAGCATTTTTTTCTAAGAGTATGGAGATGGTATAAACAGGGACTGGAGCGAGTTGGCTGGCTGGTGATGGGATGAGAATGACACTCGGCAGCAGGCAGGCACCGGGCATCACACCCATTCTCTGTGTCTGAGAGGCTTAGCTTGCCTGCGTTGAATCTCAAATCTAGGATTTGTCAGCAAATGGTATGCAGCCACTCTACTTGTTTTAAAGAATCTTGAGAATGTCTCAAAATTTGACAGATTCCTAGATCCCATGAATTAAAGCAGTCTCAGCTATCACTTGTTTCCATGAATATCAAGAGTAACTTGAATTGAAATAAACATTGAACAGATTCCCAGATCCCAGTTTGTGCCTTTGTGCCTCCCTCTTCTAGCATCTCTCTGATGGGGCTTTCATCCTTCTCTCGCTTGCAGAATCACACAGGGATCAACAGTCCACCCAGACCTCCTGAGACACTGCTTAAAGGGCAAACAGGTCTCTCCACTAACAAACACACCCATCCTGATATAAAGTGCATCCCAAACACCCTGTTCCCTAAATAGTGCACTACTTTTGACTAGATCCTATGGGTGTAGTGCACTACAGTAGTGGGGATAGGGTGCCATTTGGGACTTACTTTAGGGCTCTATTCAATCGGATTCGGATGGTTGTTTTGATGGTGTTGGAGGTGGAACTGCTCTCGCGCTGTCAAATCTGCAAGTGATTCCCGGCATTATAGCGGACATTGCCTGTCACATTAACCCTATCCGAGACCCCAGCAAAAATTGAATTTCAATTTAGTCAACTTTCATTTATCTGTGTGTCCCGCCCTAATACTGAACAAAGATATAAACGCAACATACACATGTTTGAAAGACTTTACTAAGTTACAGTTCATATAAGGAAATCAGTCAATTGTAATTATTTAATTAGGCCCAAATCTATGGATTTCACATGACTGGAAATACATATATGCATGTGTTGGTCACAGATTCCCTAACAGAAAGGTAGGGCTCATGCAGCATGACACATCTCCTTTGCATAGACTTGATCAGTCTGTTGATTCTGGCCTGTGGGATGTTGTCCAACTCCTCTTCAATGGCTTTGCGAAGTTGCTGGGTATTGGCGGGAACTGGAACACACTGTCATACATGTCAATCCAGAGCATCCCAAACATGCTCAGTGAGTGACATGTCTAATGAGTATAAAGGCCATGGAATAACTGGGGCATTTTCAGCTTCCAGGAATTGTGTACAGATCCTTGTGACATGGGGCCGTGCACTGAAACATGAGGTGATAGCGGCGGATGACTGGCACGACAATGGGCCTCAGGATCCCATCATGATATCTCTGTGCATTCAATTTGCCATCGATGAAATGCAAGTGTGTTCATTGTCCATAGCCCCACTGCCACCATGGGGCATTCTGGTCACAACGTTGAAATCAGCAAACTGCTCGCCCACAAGACACCATCTGCCCAGTACAGTTGAAACCGTGATTCAACCGTGAAAAGCACACTTCTCCAGCGTGCCAGTGGCCATCAAAGGTCAGCATTTGCACACTGAATTCGGTTTACGACACAGAACTGCAGTCAGGTCAAGACCCTAGTGAGGACGACAAGCACGCAGATGAGCCTCCCTGTGACAGTTTCTGACAGTTTGTGCAGAAATGATTTGATTGTGAAAACCCACAGTTTCATCAGCTGATCATCTCAGATGATCCCGCAAGTGAAGAAGAGTTATGTAGATGTAGAGATCCTGGGGTGGCGTGGTTACACGTGGTCTGCGATTATGTGGCTAGTTGGACGTCCTGCCAAATTCTCTGAAACAATGTTAGAGGCAGCTTATGGTAGAGAAAATAACATTAAATTATTTGGCAACAGCTCTGGTGGACATTCCTGCAGTCAATATGCTAATTGCATCAACACGTGAGACGTCTGTGGCATTGTGTGGCAAAAGTGCACATTTTAGAATGGCCTTTTATTGTCCCCAACACAACGTGCAAATGTGTAATGATCATTGTGTTTAATCAGCTTCTTGATATGCCACACCTGTCAGGATCTTACTAAAAGGGATGTAAACAAATTTGTGCACAAGAGAAATCGCTTTTTGTGCAAATGGAATATTTCTGGGATCTTTATATGTATCATTTATAGGTTTGTTATAGTGTATTTAGCCTCACAAATGTCCATTTAAAAAAGTTCAGCCAAAGCAAAAAACTGGAAAAAACAAATTTATATGAATGCTGTTATTACAGAAATAGTTTACTCACTGGGAAATTTTAACATCAAACTAAAGAGTGACAACTGTCTTTTCCCTGTCTTTGGTTAGTTAGGATCACCACTTTATTTTAAGAATGTGACATGTCAGAATAATAGTAGAGAGAATGATTTATTTCAGATGTATTTCTTTCATCACATTCCCAGTGGGTCAGAAGTTTATAAACACTCAATTAGTATTTGGTAGCATTGCCTATAAATTGTTTAACTTGGGTCAAACATTTTGGGTAGCCTTCCACAAGCTTCCCAAAATAGGTTGGGTGAATTTTGACCCATTTGCGACCAAGCTTTAACTTCCATACTGATGTCTTGAGATGTTGCTTCAATATATCCACATCATTTTTCTTCTTCATGATGCTATTTGTTTTGTGAAGTGAACCAGTCCCTTCTGCAGCAAAGCACCCCCACAACATGATGCTGCCACCCCCGTGCTTCACGGTTGGGATGGTGTTCTTCAGCTTGTTGATATAGGACTTGTTTTACTGTGGATATAGATACTTTTGTACCTGTTTCCTCCAGCATCTTCACACGGTCCTTTGCTTTTGTTCTGGGATTGATTTGCACTTTTCACACCACAGTATGTTCATCTCTAGGAGATAGAACACATCTCCTTCCTGAGCGGTATGATGGCTGTGTGGTTCCATGGTGTTTATACTTGCGTACTATTGTTACCTTCAGGCGTTTGGAAATTGCTCCCCAAGGATGAACCAGATATGTGGAGGTTTACAATGTTCTTGGCCTATTTCTTTAGATGTTTCCATGATGTCAAGCAAAGAGGCAGTGAGTTTGAAGGTAGGCCTTGAAATACATCCACCGGTACCCCTCCAATTGACTCAAATTATGTCAATTAGCCTATCAGAAGCTTCTAAAGCCATGACATAATTCTCTGGACTTTTCCAAGCTGTTTAAAGGCGCAGTCAACTTAGTGTATGTAAACTTCTGACCCACTGGATATAATGAAAATAATCTGTCTGTAAACAATTGTTGGAAAAAATACTTTTGTCATGCACAAAGCAGATGTCCTACCCGACTTGCCAAACCTTTATTTTGTTAAAACCTCTTGAAACTAGGGGGCACTACAAACAAACGGAGGTATTTTGGGTATAGAAATAATCTATATGGAACAAAAGGAACATTTGCTGTCTAACTGGGTCTCGCCAGTGAAAACATCCGAAGATCATCAAAGGTAAACGGTTAATTTGATTGCTTTTCTGATTTTCGTGACCAAGCTTCCTGCTGCTAGCTGGACATAATGCTATGCTAGGCTATCGATAAACTATAAACTTACACAAACACTTGTCTTGCTTTGGCTGTAAAGCATCATTTCAAAACCTGAGATGACAGGGTGATTAACAAAAGGCTAAGCTGTGTTTCACTATATTTCACTTGTGATTTCATGAATATGAATATTTTCTAGTAATATTGTTTGACCGTTGCGCTATGCTAATTAGTGTAGTTGATGAAAATTCTCCCGGATCCGGGATGGATAGTTCCAAGATTAACAAGAAATTTGTAGAGTGGTTGAAAAACAAGTTTTAATGACTCCAACCTAAGTATATGTAATCTTCCGACTTCAACTCTGTGAGCTTTTTACAGTATTATAGATTTTCTATGATATTCTATGTTGATAACCCCTTACCTTCTAATGACTCTTGTAAGTATCATAGAACAAAACATTGCTTGTGTGTGTTCATTAGAGTTTCAGCTTTTCATAAATAGCTTTTAATCATTTGTAGCTCAAACCATTCCGACTCTACATATTGTAAGTTTTTGTAAAAATATGCCCCCTTCTCTAGCTCAGCACCCATTAATCACACAGACTAATGGTTCTACGGATGCAAAATCAAATACACAGTGTTTAAAAGGGGTTACAAGTCCAAAACGTGCCAACGTTACGGTGGGACTCATTTGGTTCACAGAAATCCCATGCAGCCTTGTTTACAAGTTCAAACACTGGATTGTGAGATGTAATCTACACCTCAATTAGGAAGATAGAAATACTAATTATTTAATTTAACGATTTTTCAATCTCATCTAAATTATTTTTATATAGCCTACACTTCCTCGTTCTGAACTTCTAATGCAAGGTGGGCGGGTCTGGCTTCGTGACAAAGAGCAGCTCACTGATTTGAAGGCCCCAATGCATTTCCACCTCTGACACTACCAAAATAACCCTTTATGTGGGTGTCTGCTAATGCTTTATCTGATTTAATCCAAGCCTTAGTCTGTTTTTCATTCTTTCCCTCAAAAAAGATGATCATATTGATTGGATAAAATAAAAGTGAGAGAGGCAGTGATAACAAACAGCTGTTGCAACTGCCAATTCAGAGATGTCCTTTTAATTCATATATCCTGATACATTTGTGACTTTTTGTTGTTTTAATAAGTGAGAGAGAGAGGGGAACATTCTTTTGGGCATTAGTCCAACAGGAAACCCACACAGCTGCTTGACTTGGCCCTGACTACTATATCATTTTTTTTTTGTTTCTCTCATATTCTTTCTCTCGCCATTTGCCCGACACACACACACACAAACATCAACCTACATAAAACATTTATTCGAGATACATCCAGGACATCATTGGATTCTTTGAAAGGGGTTCCTTTGAGCCATTCGTTCCACGCGTCTTGAGTTTTGATGCCTTCAGGGGTGTAGCAGGCCACGGTGTCTTGAGTGAGGAGTTCCATGGCATTGTGGTTGCTAGGCAACAGGCATTGTGATTAAGGAAGCGGTCTAGATGGCTATATGGAGGGATACTATCGCTAATTGACAGCACTCTGCCCTCAGGGTCTTGTTATAACCCTAAGACCCCTAGAATGGGAGGAGGAGGCCAGCGCAATGCTGCTCTGCTCTGCATTGCAGTGTGTGCATGCGCGTGTGTGTCTTTCTATTCTCGTGGGTACCAGAAATCCCCCAAATTCCCCACAAGGATAGTAAAAACAAGGTAAATTCTCCAACGTGGGGACATTTCCCAGGTCCCCATGAGGACAACAGCTATTTGAGGCTCGGGTTAAGGTTACAATTCTGGTTAAAATTAGGGTTAGTTTTAGGGTTAGGGAATATAGGATTTAGATTGGAAATTAAATTTTCGGTCCCCACATATGTGGACTTGTATTACTATCCTCATGGGTACCAGAAATCTTCAAAAGTCCACACAAGGATAGTAAAGCCTTGTGGATACATTTCCCAGGTCAACACAAAGACAAAGGCTATTTTTGGCTTAGGGATAGAATTTGGGTTAGGGTTGGGTTTAGAGGTCAAGTTTATGGTTAAGGAAAATAGGATTTTGAATGGAAATTAATTTTAGGTCACCACAAGGATAGTAAAACATCAAAGGATGTGTGTGTGTTTGCCGTGTGTCGTGTGTGCCTTGTTTGCGTAAGCATGCTAATGTGTGTGTGTTTGTACTCAGGGTAGTGTGAGAGAACAATGGTAAAGGGTGGGGTCTGTATGGCTGGGAGATTTGTTGGCTGCCAGGCAGGTCAGCATAGATAGAAGGGCTCTGCCTCGTCTCTCACTGACTCACTGACTGCAAAATACTACTCTCATCCCCTCAAAATACTACTCTCTCCATTCAACATAGTACTTTTTCACGCCCTCAAAACATTATTTTCTCACCCCCTAAATAAACAACTTATTTCACCCACTCAAAATACCACTCTTTTACCCCTTCAAAACACAACGCAACCCCTGGAAATACATTCCTCTCCATTCAAAAATCACATATCTCCCTTGTCAAACAGATCTATAATTCTCTACCAGCATGAAATATAGGCTGACATTTTCCCCGGTTGGCGTACACTTGAATTTACAGCAAAATCTAAGAAGCACAGGAGGGAGGGAAGAGAAGAGTAAAGCGGGTCAAAAAGTGGTGCGACAAATCACATTGTGGTGAAAAAGGAGAATCAGCGTTTGATATACTGCATGTTCCGGGGTTGGAAGGCCTATGATTTATAGTGCTCAGATACATTGCCTACATCCCAAATGGCACCCTATTGCATATGGATCTTCGAAAAGTATTCAGGCCCCTTGACTTTTTCCACATTTTGTTATGTTACAGCCTTATTCTAAAATTGATCAAATAAATACAAAATATTCATTAATATACACACAATACCCCACAATGACAAAGCAAAAACAGAAATACCTTATTTACATAAGTATACAGACCCCTTGCTAGGTGACTCGAAGTTGAGTTCATTTAAACTCAGTTTTTCACAATTAATGAAAAACATCCACAGGTACACCTCCAATTGACTCAAATGATGTCATGAAATGAAATAATTTTCTGGACATTTCCAAGCTGTTTAAAAGCACAGTCAACTTAGTGTATGTAAACTTCTGAACCACTGGAATTGTGATACAGTGAATTATAAATGAAAGAATTGTTGGAAAATGACTTATGTCATGCCCAAAGTAGATGTCCTAACCGACTTGTCAAAACTATAGATTGTTAACAAGAAATTTGTGGAGTGGTTAAAAACGAGTTTTAATGACTCCAACCTAAGTGTATGCAAACTTCCGACTTCAACTGTATATATGCAGTTGAAGTCGGAAGTTTACATACACCTTAGCCAAATACATTTAAACTCTGTTTTCACAATTCCTGGCATTTAATCCTAGTAAAAATCCCTGTCTTAGGTCAGTTAGGATCACCACTTTATTTTAAGAATGTGAAATGTCAGAATAATAGTAGAGAGAATGATTTATGTCAGCTTTTATTTCCTTCATCATATTCCCAGTGGGTCAGAACATACACTCAATTAGTATTTGTTAGCATTGCCTTTAAATTGTTTAACTTTGGTC
The DNA here is from genome assembly GCF_021184085.1 of Oncorhynchus gorbuscha. NCBI lineage: Eukaryota > Metazoa > Chordata > Actinopteri > Salmoniformes > Salmonidae > Oncorhynchus > Oncorhynchus gorbuscha. The sequence continues at coordinate 36,829,002 of NC_060186.1, forward strand.
AAAAGCTTCCACAAGCTTCCCACAATAAGTTGAGTGAATTTTGGCCCAATCCTCCTGACAGAGCTGGTGTAACTGAGCTGGTGTAACTGAGTCAGGTTTGTAGGCCTCCTTGCTTGCACATGCTTTTTCAGTTCTGCCCACAAATCTTCTATAGGATTGAGATCAGGGCTTTTAGTTATGCACGTTCAAGTTTTCTGTTTTTTTGTCTTGTTTCACACAAAAACAATATTTTGCACCTTCAAAGTGGTAGGCATGTTGTGTAAATCAAATGATACAAACCCCCCAAAAATCCATTTTAATTCCAGGTTGTAAGGCAACAAAACAGGAAAAATACCAAGGGGGTGAATACTTTCGCAAGCCCCTGTAAACACACTGTACTGTATAAGCCTACCTGAAACTGAATGACATGAACCATCCTCATGCTCTCTCCCACCTTGGATAGAAGGTTGTGGTGTGTAAAACTGGTCTATTTTTGCCAAATAATCTTGTCAGTCCATTGTCAAAACACTAGTGCCATGGATTATTTCATTATGCAGTGTAGTCTACTATCTATAGCTATATGCAGTATTGAGCTGCTAGTTAAACTGCTCAAAAAAAGAAACGCAACATGTAGTGTTGGTCCCTGAGCTGTTTTATGAGCTGAAATGAAAGATCCCAGAAATGTTCAAAATGCACAATAAGTTTATTTCTCTCAAATGTGTTTACATTCCTGGAAATGAGCATTTCTCCTTTGCCAAGATCATCCATCCACTTGACAGGTAGTCTATGTCAATAAGCTGAATAAACTGCATGATTATTATACAGCTGCACCTTGTGCTGGGGACAATAAAAGGCAACTCTAAAATGTGCAGTTTTGACACAACGCAATGCAACAGATGTCTCAAGTTTTGAGGGAGAGTGCAATTGGCATGCTGACTGCAGGAATGTCCACCAGCGCTGTTACCAGAGAATTGAATGTTCAATTATCTACCAAAAGCCGCCTCCAATGTCATTTTAAAGAATTTGTCAGCACATTCAAGTGGCCTCACAACCGCAGAACACGTGCAACCACGCCAGCCCAGGACCAGGACCTGCAGAATGGTCTGTAACGAGCCACCTGGACAGCTGTCAGAAACTGTCTCAGGGAAGCTCATCTGCGTGCTCATCTTCCTCACCAGGGTCTTGACCTGACTGCAGCGTTGTAACTAACTTCCAATGCTCTCCTTCGATGGCCACTGGCATGCTGGAGAAGTGTGCTCTTCGTGTTTGAATCCCATTTTCAACTGTACTGGGCAGATGGCTGGCGACGTGTATGCCATCGTGTGGGCGACCAGTTTGTTGACGTCAACGTTGTGAACAGAGTGCCCAAAGGGGCGGTGGGGTTATATTTACATTTACATTTACATTTAAGTCATTTAGCAGACGCTCTTATCCAGAGCGACTTACAAATTGGTGCATTCACCTTATGACATCCAGTGGAACAACCACTTTACAATAGTGCATCTAAATATTTTAAGGGGGGTGAGAAGGATTACTTTATCCTATCCTAGGTATTCCTTAAAGAGGTGGGGTTTCAGGTGTCTCCGGAAGGTGTTATTGACTCCGCTGTCCTGGCGTCGTGAGGGAGTTTGTTCCACCATTGGGGAGCCAGAGCAGCGAACAGTTTTGACTGAGCTGAGCGGGAACTGTACTTCCTCAGTGGTAGGGAGGCGAGCAGGCCAGAGGTGGATGAACGCAGTGCCCTTATTTGGGTGTAGGGCCTGATCAGAGCCTGGAGGTACTGAGGTGCCGTTCCCCTCACAGCTCCGTAGGCAAGCACCATGGTCTTGTAGCGGATGCGAGCTTCAACTGGAAGCCAGTGGAGAGAGCGGAGGAGCGGGGTGACGTGAGAGAACTTGGGAAGGTTGAACACTAGACGGGCTGCGGCGTTCTGGATGAGTTGTAGGGGTTTAATGGCACAGGCAGGGAGCCCAGCCAACAGCGAGTTGCAGTAATCCAGACGGGAGATGACAAGTGCCTGGATTAGGACCTGCGCCGCTTCCTGTGTGAGGCAGGGTCGTACTCTGCGGATGTTGTAGAGCATGAACCTACAGGAACGGGCCACCGCCTTGATGTTAGTTGAGAACGACAGTTTGTTGTCCAGGATCACGCCAAGGTTCTTAGCGCTCTGGGAGGAGGACACAATGGAGTTGTCAACCGTGATGGCGAGATCATGGAACGGGCAGTCCTTCCCGGGAGGAAGAGCAGCTCCGTCTTGCCGAAGTTCAGCTTGAGGTGGTGATCCGTCATCCACACTGATATGTCTGCCAGACATGCAGAGATGCGATTCGCCACCTGGTCATCAGAAGGGGGAAAGGAGAAGATTAATTGTGTGTCGTCTGCATAGCAATGATAGGAGAGACCATGTGAGGTTATGACAGAGCCAAGTGACTTGGTGTATAGCGACAATAGGAGAGGGCCTAGAACAGAGCCCTGGGGGACACCAGTGGTGAGAGCGCGTGGTGAGGAGACAGATTCTCGCCACGCCACCTGGTAGGAGCGACCTGTCAGGTAGGACGCAATCCAAGCGTGGGCCGCGCCGGAGATGCCCAACTCGGAGAGGGTGGAGAGGAGGATCTGATGGTTCACAGTATCGAAGGCAGCCGATAGGTCTAGAAGGATGAGAGCAGAGGAGAGAGAGTTAGCTTTAGCGGTGCGGAGCGCCTCCGTGATACAGAGAAGAGCAGTCTCAGTTGAATGACTAGTCTTGAAACCTGACTGATTTGGATCAAGAAGGTCATTCTGAGAGAGATAGCGGGAGAGCTGACCAAGGACGGCACGTTCAAGAGTTTTGGAGAGAAAAGAAAGAAGGGATACTGGTCTGTAGTTGTTGACATCGGAGGGATCGAGTGTAGGTTTTTTCAGAAGGGGTGCAACTCTCGCTCTCTTGAAGACGGAAGGGACGTAGCCAGCGGTCAGGGATAAGTTGATGAGCGAGGTGAGGTAAGGGAGAAGGTCTCCGGAAATGGTCTGGAGAAGAGAGGAGGGGATAGGGTCGAGCGGGCAGGTTGTTGGGCGGCCGGCCGTCACAAGACGCGAGATTTCATCTGGAGAGAGAGGGGAGAAAGAGGTCAGAGCACAGGGTAGGGCAGTGTGAGCAGAACCAGCGGTGTTGTTTGACTTAGCAAACGAGGATCGGATGTCGTCGATCTTCTTTTCAAAATGGTTGACGAAGTCATCTGCAGAGAGGGAGGAGGGGGAGGGGAGGAGGATTCAGGAGGGAGGAGAAGGTGGCAAAGAGCTTCCTAGGGTTAGAGGCAGATGCTTGGAATTTAGAGTGGTAGAAAGTGGCTTTAGCAGCAGAGACAGAGGAGGAAAATGTAGAGAGGAGGGAGTGAAAGGATGCCAGGTCCGCAGGGAGGCGAGTTTTCCTCCATTTCCGCTCGGCCTTCCGGAGCCCTGTTCTGTGAGCTCGCATTGAGTCGTCAAGCCACGGAGCGGGAGGGGAGGACCGAGCCGGCCTGGAAGATAGGGGACATAGAGAGTCAAAGGATGCAGAAAGGGAGGAGAGGAGGGTTGAGGAGGCAGAATCAGGAGATAGGTTGGAGAAGGTTTGAGCAGAGGGAAGAGATGATAGGATGGAAGAGGAGAGAGTAGCGGGGGAGAGAGAGTGAAGGTTGGGACGGCGCGATACCATCCGAGTAGGGGCAGTGTGGGAAGTGTTGGATGAGAGCGAGAGGGAAAAGGATACAAGGTAGTGGTCGGAGACTTGGAGGGGAGTTGCAATGAGGTTAGTGGAAGAACAGCATCTAGTAAAGATGAGGTCGAGCGTATTGCCTGCCTTGTGAGTAGGGGGGAAGGTGAGAGGGTGAGGTCAAAAGAGGAGAGGAGTGGAAAGAAGGAGGCAGAGAGGAATGAGTCAAAGGTAGACGTGGGGAGGTTAAAGTCGCCCAGAACTGTGAGAGGTGAGCCGTCCTCAGGAAAGGAGCTTATCAAGGCATCAAGCTCATTGATGAACTCTCCGAGGGGACCTGGAGAGCGATAAATGATAAGGATGTTAAGCTTGAAAGGGCTGGTAACTGTGACAGCATGAAATTCAAAGGAGGCGATAGACAGATGGGTAAGGGGAGAAAGAGAGAATGACCACATGGGAGAGATAAGGATCCCTATGCCACCACCCCGCTGACCAGAAGCTCTCGGGGTGTGCGAGAACACGTGGGCGGACGAAGAGAGAGCAGTAGGAGTAGCAGTGTTATCTGTGGTGATCCATGTTTCTGTCAGTGCCAAGAAGTCGAGGGACTGGAGGGAGGCATAGGCTGAGATGAACTCTGCCTTGTTGGCTGCAGATCGGCAGTTCCAGAGGCTACCGGAGACCTGGAACTCCACGTGGGTCGTGCGCGCTGGGACCACCAGATTAGGGTGGCAGCGGCCACGCGGTGTGGAGCGTTTGTATGGTCTGTGCAGAGAGGAGAGAACAGGGATAGACAGACACATAGTTGACATGCTACAGAAGAGGCTACGCTAATGCAAGGAGATTGGAATGACAAGTGGACTACACGTCTCGAATGTTCAGAAAGTTAAGCTTACGTAGCAAGAATCTTATTGACTGAAATTATTAAAAATGATACAGTACTGCTGAAGTAGGCTAGCTGGCAGTGGCTGCGTTGTTGACTTTGTAGGCTAGCTGACAGTGGCTGCGTTGTTGACACTACACTAATCAAGTCGTTCCGTTGAGTGTAGTAGTTTCTACAGTGCTGCTATTCGGGGCTAGCTGGCTAGCTAGCAGTGTTGATTACGTTACGTTGCGTTAAAAGAACGACAATAGCTGGCTAGCTAACCTAGAAAATCGCTCTAGACTACACAATTATCTTTGATACACAGACGGCTATGTAGCTAGCTATGTAGCTAGCTACGATCAAACAAATCAAACCGTTGTGCTGTAATGAAATTAAATGAAAAATGTGATACTACCTGTGGAGCGAAGCGGAATGCGACCGGGTTGTTGAGTGCGGAAGTTCTATTCAGTAGATGTTGGCTAGCTGTTGGCTAGCTAGCAGTGTCTCCTACGTTAAGGACGACAAATAGCTGGCTAGCTAACCTCGGTAAATTAAGATAATCACTCTAAGACTACACGCTCTAAACTACACAATTATCTTGGATACGAAGACAGCAAAGACAACTATGTAGCTAGCTAACACTACACTAATCAAGTCGTTCAGTTGAGTGTAATAGTTTCTACAGTGCTGCTATTCGGTAGATGGTGGACGTTTGCTAGCTGGCTAGCTGCTGGGCAGATAGCAGTGTAGACTACGTTAGGACGACAAAATACGAAGTTGCAATAGAAGTGCTGACTGTTTCACTTTGTTGTCCTCTTTCTTTTCCTTTTTCTTCTGTCCTTCTTTTGTCCTTATTTTGTCTTCCTTTCTTCTGTTAACTAGATATTTTTTTGTTGTTATTCTTTGTAAGCTAGCTAGCTTCTTCCAGGAGAGTCCCTAGCAACTGCTTAGCAACAAGTAAACAATTCTGCTAGCAATTCACCTAGCTAAGATAACTGTACAATTTTATGAAAAAAAAATAGTTAATTTTTCAAAAGCCTGTCTTGTTTAGTTTGTTCCTTGTTTTGTCTTCTATTGAGTCTTGCAGTTTTCTCTTGATTTTTTCGATGTACTTCACTCTAAAAAAACATTTAAATCTCAATAAATACAGGAGCTCATTTTTCAGCAGCTGCTCAATTTAGAACTCCGGAATTTATGCTATGGGCAGGCATAAGCTATGAACAACAAACACAATTGAATTTTTTATGGCAATCTGAATGCACCGAGATACCGTGACAAGATCCTGAGGCCTATTGTCGTGCCATTCGTCCACCGCCATCACGTCATGTTTCAGCATGGTAATGCACGGCCCCATGCTGCAAGGATCTGTACACAGTTCCTGGATGCTGAAGATTTCCCAGTTGTTCCATGACCTGCATCCTTTCCCAGACATGCCACCCATTGAGCTTGTTTGGGAAGCTCTGGAGAAACATGTACGACAGTGTCTTCCAGTTCCTGCCAATATCCAGCAACTTCGCTCAGCCATTGAAGAGGAGTGGGACAACATTCCACAGGCCACAATCAATAGCCTGATCAACTCTATGTGAAGGAGATGTGTCGCACTGCATGAGGCAAATACTGACTGGTTTTCTGATCTATCTCCCTGATCTATCCTCCTTTTATAAGATATATGTGACCAACAGATGCATATCTGTATTCGCTGTCATGTGAAATCCATAAATTAGAGCTGAATTAATTCATTTCAATTGACTGATTTCCTTATTTGAACTGTTATGTTTGCATGTTGCGTATAGATTTTTGTTCAGTGTAGCTGCTATTTATAAACTTTTTATAAACACATCAAATAGCCTAACATTTCTCCCGAAGTATTCCTTGCTGCATCTATCTCTATGTCCCCGGTCTGTGTCTCTTTTTCACTTTTGTTGTCCACCAAATATAATATCTGTTTGAGTCTGCCAATGTATTAGATGTCCAGTAACCAAACCACCTGTCCCCAGAGCTTCCTATACAGTTAATCTCTTTCTCTAATGTGTCGAGGCCGGCAATTAAAGAGAATGAGAGGGTAATTTAAAGATGCAGAACTGCTTATTTGAAGCACCACTCCCTTTTGCCCAGTCTCCCTGATGTTGCAACGGCAATCATATCAAATCAAAGTATATTTGTCACATGCGCCGAATACAACAGGTACAGTGAAATGCTTACTTACAGGCCCTAACCAACAGTGCCACTTTTAAGTAAAAAAAATGGTATTAGGTGAACAATAGATAAGTAAAGAAATAAAAACAACATTAAAAAGACAGTGTAAAATAACAGTAGCGAGGCTACATACAGTAGCGAGGCTACATACAACTACCAGTTAGTCGGGCTAATTGAGGTAGTATGTACATGAATGTATAGTTAAAGTGACTATGCATATTGAGAGTAGCAGCAGCGTAAAAGAGGGGTTGGGGCAGGAGGGGACAATGCAAATGGTCCGGGTAGCCATTTGATTTCTTGTTCAGGAGTCTTATGGCTTGCGGGTAAAAACTGTTGAGAAGCCTTTTGGTCCAATCAAGCTGTTTTTAACTATCCCTGTAACTGTCACTTCTGCAGAGAGATTGTTTTCTAAACTAAAATGAATAAAGAATTACCTTATAAGCATTAGGCTCTCGGGACTGATATGCACTTTTGAACACCTGAGTAAACTCCACTCATTGCACGGGCACCATCGTAGCTCTGACCACGCCATTTGTTCACCGATATGCCCTAACTTTCAGTTAAATTATTTCTGGGGCCCCAGAGCCCATGCTGTACTGTGCAAGCAGGTTAACAGCCTACTATTAGAATAGATAAATGAGGCTGTCAACTGAGTCAGAAATTCACAGGTTTCGTTTAAAAAAAAATACAGATCAGGAGACCACTTTTGAGGTCTGGGAAGAATGTAAATATATTTTTGTTACACTTTAAAATTAAACTGCGCAGGCAGCTACCACATGTTTGGTTAGCAGTGTCTGATGCACCAAATCATGATATCATTCTGCCAAGTAGGCATAGGCTACTTTGTTGCTAGTTAACATTTAATTGAGAATGCTTTCAAGAAAAGCCTTTCCATCTACCAGAAGACAGTTTGGCCTATCATTAGCATAGCTATATTTTTCCTGCTCCTTAATTGTTTGAAACCTGGACATTTTACTTCATATTATGTTGCTTCAAAGTAGACAAGGAAAAATCCAAATATATCTCCTGTCAGGACTTCCACCGAAGTTGGCTCCCCTGCCTGTTCGGCTGGTGCTCAGCGGTTGTCATCTCAGGCCTACTAGCCTCCGATCCCTTTTTCGTTTTCTCTTTGTTCTGTCTTATTAGTTGCACCTGTGTCTATTTGTGTGTGCTTGATGGGCTTCCTTATTTAAAGTGTGTATACCCGCCCTTGTTTTGTGCGGGATTATTCTTGTGTTACGTGTGTGTGTTATTTAGGTGTGTTCGTGTTCTAGACCTGGTACCCTGTGTTTTGGGTTGGTCCATATTCTTCCGCACCCTGTGTTGTGGGCATTGCTTTTTGTGCCGTATTAAAGTGAACTTCTTCCCGTGGAACTCTCTGCTCTCTGCGCCTTATTCTTCCTCGCACACCTGGTCCCTCGTGACACCTCCGCTACACTACTGCCTGTTACCCAAAGATAGACAGGCTAGAAAAGTTTAAACAATGTATTTATTTTCGTGAACCATCCTAAATCAGCCATTGCATACTACAAGCTTCCATTCCCCATTCCATTGTTGGCTGATTTAAGATGAAATTGTCAACACTGTTACTTTATTTGGCACTTACTAGGCAGTTACATATTTTTTTATTTAACCTCTTGAGATGTGAAAAATGACCATGTGCTCTTCATGATAAAATATTAAAATGAGTTTAAATCAAACATTTACACGACCCAAAAGGGACTCATTTTGTGGAACAATCCAGTAACGTTGAAATATTGTTTTCCATTGATTAACCACTAATATTAACCTATTAAATCAACTTTGTATTGAGCAACAATTTATGGCATCTCGTTGTGGTTTTAAATCAATGTGTTTTTCATTAGTAAATGGTGTTTAGGGTTATACTAAACCAATTCATGTTTAATCAATACAACCCATTTACTAAAGCAATAAACATATTTAGATTGTCTATGTGTGCGTGCGTGCGTGTGTGATTTTATGTGTGGAGACATATAGGCGCTCAGAATGAAGATACTACAACACGTTTCCCAAAATGCATTTGAAATTACTTGTGTAAATGACCCAATTTAAAACCGTTGTCACATATTTAATCGGAGGGGGAAATTGCATTTCTCACAGTATGGCTGTTTTGCGATAAAACCATGACATTTCCACAATAATTATCTCCATATTATTGTTGAACGTACGCTAAAAGGATTATGTCTTCGTCTCTAAGCTGCTCCGAGCTACAGCCTCTCTCTCCCTGCTCCATCTTCCCAGCTTGTCATTTCAATGTGTTGACGTTGACATTGTCATCTATGCCACACTTGCCCTGCATACCAATGCATCTTGTCCTCCTCTCAGTCCCCACCTTCTTTCCCAATCTCACAGAGGAGAACTCACAACCTCACCCTGGGTCATTTAAAATGTTAATGACCGGTGCTTGTTCTACATTAAAGTGCAGATGAGAGAAGTGGAGAGGAAAGGAAAGGGGAGGACTTTGTGGAGTCCATTCAGATGACTGACTTCCACTCTCACCTTCCTCCAGACCTCTACCTAGTTATAATTAGAATAGGAGGAACAGGCTTCGACTCCCCTTGAATAACTTATCAGTTTACTGATTTAAATCAAGGACATCAGGGAGTGCAGTCTGTATAAAGGACTCATTTCCTAGCATTATTAATTGGCCGGGAGGACAATGTTACAGATCAGCAACTCCTGCTAAATTTAGTTGTGCTAGCTAATTTATCAGCAGGTAAAAACTAGGGCTGGGAATTGCCAAGGACCTCACGATGCTTATTCCGACGCTTAGGTGTTGATACGATGTGTATTGCAATTCTCATGATTCGATATGTATTGTCATTCGATAATGTGATTTTATTGCAATTCGATGTTCCAAACGTATTGCTCACCATATTTCTGCTGCAGAGGGACAACTGAGAGCCATAATAACATTACATTTGATCAGTCATGGAAATAAAAGTGCTGAAAACAAATTGGCTCCCAATATAACCCACCAAGGTCAATGTCAGCGCTCTTGCGGATATCTAATAAGCACAGAAATCGGCAAAAAAGTCCATCCGTCCATCCGCATCTCAATCCACCGCATCCGCTTATGTCGCACTTTCGCATCTGCTGTGAAAGGTGACAGAGCTAGAGCGGTATATGTCAGACCATGAAACATCCCCCAAATGTATCTACCTCCCTATGCAAAGGTGAGAATCTCACAAATATGAACATGAGGGTTGTTTTGATCTAGGACCCCAACAGGCCTCACAAGACTCCTCTGAAGATCCCGCGGTACTGGTTTCAAAAATTATTGAAAGTATATTATATATGGACACTGTTTAGTGCCAAAAATAAAGGGTTAAATACATATAGAAAAGGACAGACAAAAGTATTATTTTATTTTTTTGCGGGGGACTAACTGTTGTTCCATTTAGAGAATCTGTTATTTAATGCATTTTTATATATACAGTGGGGAGAACAAGTATTTGATACACTGCCGATTTTGCAGGTTTTCCTACTTACAAAGCATGTAGAGGTCTGTCATTTTTATCATAGGTACACTTCAACTGTGAGAGACGGAATCTAAAACAAAAATCCCGAAAATCACATTGTATGATTTTTAAGTAATTTATTTGCATTTTATTGCATGACATAAGTATTTGATACATCAGAAAAGCAGAACTTAATAATTGGTCCATAAAGCTTTGTTTGCAATTACAGAGATCATACGTTTCCTGTAGTTCTTGACCAGGTTTGCACACACTGCAGCAGGGATTTTGGCCCACTCCTCCATACAGACCTTCTCCAGATCCTTCAGGTTTCGGGGCTGTCGCTGGGCAATACGGACTTTCAGCTCCCTCCAAAGATTTTCTATTGGGTTTAGGTCTGGAGACTGGCTAGGCCACTCCAGGACGTTGAGATGCTTCTTACGGAGCCACTCCTTAGTTGCCCTGGCTGTGTGTTTCGGGTCGTTGTCATGCTGGAAGACACAGCCACGACCCATCTTCAATGCTCTTACTGAGGGAAGGAGGTTGTTGGCCAAGATCTTGCGATACATGGCCCCGTCCATTCTCCCCTCAATACGGTGCAGTCGTCTTGTCCCTTTTGCAGATAAGCATCCCCAAATAATGATGTTTCCACCGCCATGCTTCACGGTTGGGATGGTGTTCTTGGGTTTGTACTCATCCTTCTTCTTCCTCCAAACACGACCTTCTCCCATTCCTCCTCTGGATAATCCAAATGGCCATTGGCAAACTTCAGACAGGCTTGGACATGCGCTGGCAGGATTTTAATCCATGACGGCGTAGTGTGTTACTAATGGTTTTCTTTGAGAATGTGGTCCCAGCTCTCTTCAGGTCATTGACCAGGTCCTGCCGTGTAGTTATGGGCTGATCCCTCACCTTCCCCATGATCATTGATGTGCCACGAGGTGAGATCTTGCATGGAGCCCCAGATCGAGGGTGATTGACCGTCATCTTCAACTTCTTCCATTTTCTAATAATTGCGCCAACAGTTGTTGCCTTCTCACCAAGCTGCTTGCCTATTGTCCTGTAGCCCATCCCAGCCTTGTGCAGGTCTACAATTTATCCTTGATGTCCTTACACAGCTCCCTGGTCTTGGCCATTGTGGAGAGGTTGGAGTCTGTTTGATTGAGTGTGTGGACAGGTGTCTTTTATATAGGTAACGAGTTCAAACAGGTGCAGTTAATACAGGTAATGAGTGGAGAACAGGAGGGCTTCTTAAAGAAAAACTAGGAGGTCTGTGAGAGCCGGAATTCTTACTGGTTGGTAGGTGATCAAATACTTATGTCATGCAATAAAATGCATATTAATTATTTTAAAATCACACAATGTGATTTTCTGGATTTTTGTTTTAGATTCCGTCTCTCACTGTTGAAGTGTACCTATGATAAAAAATTACAGACCTCTACATGCTTTGTAAGTAGGAAAACCTGCAAAATCAGCAGTGTATCAAATACTTGTTCTCCCCACTATATATATTTTACCCCTTTTTCATTGTATCCAATTGGTAGTTACAGTCCTGTCCAATCGCTGCAATTCCCATACTGCCTCGGAAGAGGCGAAGGTTGAGAGCCATGTGTCCTCTGAATCACGACCAGCCAAGATGCACTGCTTCTTGACACAATGCCCGCTTAACCCGGAAGTCAGCAGCACCAATGTGTCGTAGGAAACACCGCACACCTGGTAACCGTGTCAGCGTACATTGGGCCCGGCCTACCACAGGAGTCACTAGTGCACGATGGGACAGGAACATCCCTGCCGGCCAAACCCTCCCCTAACCCGGACAACGCTGGCCCAATTGTGTGCTGCCTCATGGGTCTCCCGGTCGCGGCCGGTGTTATTTAATACATTTGTATGGATTAATAGCACTAAGGCCAAAAAAAATGTTCAGCAAATACATACAGATTTTTGGGAGATATTTTAAGGGTCTTAAAATTCCAAATCAAATAGCAAAATAAATAAAAATCCCACCGTACCTTCTCCGCTATGCAATCTGGTTTCCGAGCCGGTCACGGGTGCACCTCAGCCACACTCAAGGTACTAAACGACATCATAACCGCCATCGATAAAAGACAGTCCTGTGCAGCCGTCTTCATCGACCTTGCCAAGGCTTTCGACTCTGTCAATCACCATATTCTTATCGGCAGACTCAGTAGCCTCAGTTTTTCGGATGACTGCCTTGCCTGGTTCACCAATTACTTTGCAGACAGAGTTCAGTGTGTCAAATCGGAGGGCATGCTGTACGGTCCTCTGGCAGTCTCTATGGGGCTGCCACAGGGTTCAATTCTCGGGCCGACTCTTTTCTCTGTATATATCAATGATGTTGCTCTTGCTGCGGGCGATTCCCTGATCCACCTCTACGCAGAGACACCATTCTATATACTTTCGGCCCGTCATTGGACACTGTGCTATCTAACCTCCAAACGAGCATCAATGCCATACAACACTCCTTCCGTGGCCTCCAACTGCTCTTAAACGATAGTAAAACCAAATGCATGCTTTTCAATCGATCGCTGCCTGCACCCGCATGCCCGACTAGTATCACCATACTGGATGGTTCCGACCTTGAATATGTGGACACCTATAAGTACCTAGGTGTCTGGCTAGACTGCAAACTCTCCTTCCAGACCCATATCAAACATCTCCAATCGAAAATCAAATCAAGAGTCGGCTTTCTATTCTGCAACAAAGCCTCCTTCACTCACGCTGCCAAGCTTACCCTAGTAAAACTGACTATCCTACCGATCCTCGACTTCGGCGATGTCATCTACAAAATTGCTTCCAACATTCTACTCAGCAAACTGGATACAGTTTATCACAGTGCCATCCGTTTTGTCACTAAAGCACCTTATACTACCCACCACTGCGACTTGTATGCTCTAGTCGGCTGGCCCTCGCTACATATTCGTCGCCAGACCCACTGGCTCCAGGTCATCTACAAGGCCATGCTAGGTAAAGCTCCGCCTTATCTCAGTTCACACCCATCCGTAGCACGCGCTCCAGCAGGTGTATCTCACTGATCATCCCTAAAGCCAACACCTCATTCGGCCGCCTTTCGTTCCAGTACTCTGCTGCCTGTGACTGGAATGAATTGCACAAATTGCTGAAGTTGGAGACTTTTATCTCCCTCACCAACTTCATACATCAGCTATCTGAGCAGCTAACCGATCGCTGCAGCTGTACATAATCTATTGGTAAATAGCCCACCCATTTTCACCTACCTCATCCCCACAGTTTTTATTTATTTACTTTTCTGCTCTTTTGCACACCAATATCTCTACCTGTACATGATCATCTGATCATTTATCACTCCAGTGTTAACCTGTTAAGTCGACCCTCTACTTTTTCGAACATTCTGTTAAAAATCGCGCAACATTTCAGCGCCCTGCTACTCAGGCCAGGAATATAGTATATGCATATGATTAGTATGTGTGGATAGAAAACACTCAGACGTTTATAAAACTGGTTAAATCACGGCTGTGACTATAACAGAACGTGCGTTTCATCGAAAAGCGCAGGAAAACCTGATCACTGAAAATGGAAATAAATATCCATCCGCGACTTCAAGGAATTGTTCAAAGTGAACCGAATTACATGAGACCGAGGTTTCAGTGCCTACAGCTTCCACACGTTGTCTAGAGTCTTGTCATTTGATTCACAATTGATTCTTGGTCTAACCGAATCAAGGGAACCAATTCCCTCCGGTCTCCGACCGGATGTTTTTTTCGAGCTCTCTTCAGACATGTTTTCGACACAGACAGCTAAAGAATTTACATCGCCTCCTGATGAATTTTATCGCTTATTAACGTGTACTAATACCTAAAGTTGCATTACAAAAGTATTTCGAAGTGTTTTGTGAAAGTTTATCGTCGACTTTTTGAATTTTAAAAAATGACGTTACGTTATGAAACGCTATTTTTTTCCGTTTATCACACAGTCTACATAGAACAATATCTAGGCTATATATGGACCGATTTAATCTAAAAAAAGACCCAATAGTGATTATGGGACATCTAGGAGTGCCAACAAAGAAGATGGTCAAAGGTAATGAATGTTATATTTTATTGTGTGGTTTGTGTAGCGCCAAATATGCTAATTATTTTGTTTACGTCCCCTGCGGGTCTTTTGTGGTGTTACATGCTATCAGATAATAGCTTCTCATGCTTTCGCCGAAAAGCATTTTAAAAATCTGACTTGTTGCCTGGGTATTTTAATGAATGTTTGAGTTTTAACTAATACTATTAGCATTTAGCGTAGCGCATTTGCATTTCCAGAGCTCTAGATGGGACGCCTGCGTGCCAGGTAGGAGCAAGAGGTTAATCTGCAATATTGTAATTATTCACCTACCTCCTCATTTCTACTGTGTTATTGACTTGTTAATTGTTTACTCCATGTGTAACTCTGTGTTGTCTGTTCACACTGCTATGCTTTATCTTGGCCAGGTCGCAGTTGCAAATGAGAACTTGTTCTCAACTAGCCTACCTGGTTAAATAAAGGTGAAATAAAAAATAAATAAAAAGAATGCTGCTGATGGTCATTGGTAGCCTACCAAATGTGCTAACTGCCTGATACTCAGCACTCTATTGTCCCTCTAATCACTCTAACATCAATGCAAACGCAATTGAAAATCTAATCGAACACTTCATGAGAGCCCATGAGCTCATGTTGCACAACATTTCTATAGGCTATGAAATTGCGTGAGACAACAGGAACATTTGCATAGATGACACATAGATGCATGATAAAGGTCCATTCTAAATCAAAACAAATTTCACACATATATTATTTAGGATATGTAATGACAAGATTAAATCAGGAATAGTCTGATGGGTGAAAATATTAGCCTATCACTTGTGAATTATATATTATCACTTGTGAATTCTGCCCAGTTTGTGTGCAGTAAGGCAAGAAACAGCCCATGCCTTTTTTTGTGTGACTTTTTCAAATCATAGTCGCACACCTTATGTAGCCTAGCCCGGAAGACTATATGTTTTGATAAGGTTTGTATAGCAACTAAAGTGGCCAAATAACTTCTTAAAATGAAGCACATTAATCTGCTTTACAACTGGTGTAGAACCTAACTGGCTACGTGAGTTTCAAGTTTGAGGAAGATCATTTTCACCATAAAAATGTACCTTTATAATAAAAGCTTTACATGCATAATCGCATTGAAGGTCAATTTTGAGAATGGTTTTCCCACTGATTGCATTTGGGATCATTCACTCTTATAGCCTACTGCCGTGTGCATAATGCTGCTCTTATAATGCGAAGAAATAGCTTAATAGTTTATCAAGATTTTAAGATAGACGTTCTGATCTGTTGCGTCAGCTTCATTGCTTTTACAAGGTTTTTTATGCAAGTGGTTGTATTCATTTGGGATCTACCGCATCCCACAACTGTTCTATACTATGTTTGAAATATTTATTTCTTGCCCAGAATAGAATAGGTCAACATTTGCACTATGGGGGATAGTAGATTGACATAGACTTTTGCTTTTCATTAGGCCTACTCATCTTGTTGGCTGACGGAAAGTAAATGTGGACAGTTCTTACATCTACAATATGTCCCTCCGATAAGGACATGTGCAGTTGTGTCCCCGATGTGTCTGTTTTCACTTGTAGCCTGTGAGAAGGAACCGATCACTTGACAGGCATTGGCTAAGAAGAATTGAGATATCTGAGAGAGTGAGAGGTGCTTTGGAGCACACAGCCAGGAGAAGGGAATTATAATTAGTATATACAGCTAGGCAGGTGGGGCTCTTTTTAGCTTAAAAAAGGTTGCGTTTTTTGGGGGGGGTTGACTGTTTTGCATGTTATTTGATAATGTTCTCCAGTTGCGCCATGATTGTCTGTGTTCTGTCACTCATGGGGAAACTACGTCACCGCCAAATCTAAGGGTAGAGCAAAATAATTCAAGCCCCTTAGTTGCTGCCATAGAGCTACATTAAGACTGCCCATCCAAGAAGGCTCAAGGTCATTGACCACAGATTAAATTACATCAAATCACGTTATATCTATAGTAGCTTTGATTGAACTGATCATGTCAACATCATACTTTCAAAATCTTAGCTAGCAGTCATCATCATTAATCAAGTCAACAATCTACTGGCAAATCCTGGGTTTAAGGATCTGGGTTTAAGGATTCCTTTTCCAAGCTTAAAAGGATAAACATTCAACATTAGGCATATTTGTCAACTGGAAACTTGGAACAGGGAAATCTGATTTCAATGAGTTCAAAACAACTGGGAACTAGGGGAAAAAACGAGCTCCGACTGTGAAAATACTTTTGAATGGGCATCCAACTCGGGCCTCTTTCTAGATTTCCCAGTTGTCCTGAAGCACCATACATCCATTTTTGTTTTTACAGTTTGATAACCAAATTCACCCAAGAAAGACCACCAAGCCACCTTCCTGTTCAAGTAAGCACAACACAACATGGTGAGTCCAAAAATGTCTTGCTGCATAGCCACTGTATTCACCCCAAGGGCACAATGGCCACCGGCCTCAAAAGGCATTGATTTTTTTAAGGGGCATTATGGTCACACAAAGGGGATGCCACTGGGAAATTCGAGGCATTATCAAGTGCTTGTCAAAGTGTGAATGAGAGACTGATGAAGTGTGTGCAGCCTGTGCAAAAGCAGAGCTAATTCCTTTCATACAACTTTTTTCAAATCATCATTAGAGTCACATCATGCAGCCTTAGAACATGTTAAAAATCCAAACATATAGCCCAACATTGTATCACAACTAAACATTTACATTTAAGTCATTTAGCAGACGCTCTTATCCAGAGCGACTTACAAAGTTGCATACATAACTCTAAATTAGGCATATAGGAGGACCTGTTTCTTTGTTAACCGCTCAACATAGAATATTTTGCACTCTCTCAAATTGTTTGGAGAAAATATCCTTTCTATTTTATTCAGCTATGCTCAGTTGTGTTCTTCATACTATAAATTATAATATTATATTGCCATTTAATTCTAAGCAAATCTTGTCTGCTAAATAAAATATGGAGCCCACAGCCATTTGGCATAGCTAGATCAGAGGCTAACATAAGGACAACTCAGAGGATGCTATTCTGTTCTTCTGAAATAGACTACGTTTTCTTCTTGTAGGCTATGCGATACTAAATGTATTTGTGTTAATTAACGGTAATACAGTACACACTTTTAGTTTTTGTAGTCATAGGCTACCTGGCTAAAATACTTGCTCACTAGCTAAAATACATTCTCACTTGCTCACATTCATGGGCAATGATACACCAGGCCAGCTAGTTAGCATTAGCATACTACATCTAGAACTTCCATCCTCTCAGACCAGGGACACATTGTATGAATTTATGGGTGGATCAGAATCGCCATTATAATCATTGGCCAGTACTGAGAATTAAGTCCAAATCCCTGTCTCTACCCATAGCGAATTTAGGAAAGGCACAATTTTAGCTAAGGAGGACAACAACAAAATGAGATGCAACAATACTAGTTTTTCTGTCGGTAATGACACTTGGCCTTTGATGTGTTTGGTCTCACTCAGTTTCGCTCAACGCTGATTGGCTATTATTTTATTAACTTTTTATCAAGGGAGGGCAAATGCAAATGCTTCCATTGCATTCAATGCTACGGGCGGCAACAATGTTATACTCTTTCTGACCAGACAGCATCAGATAGATGGTGTCAAACATACTGAGACAGAAGGCACTGTTTCGTTGCCTCAGATTCTTTCTCTGGTGAGATACAGTGCATTCGGAAAGTATTCAGACCACTTATATTTTTCCACATATTGTTATGTTACAGTTTATTCTAAAATTAATTACAGGTTTGTAGAAATAGTTGTAAATGTACAAATAAATTAATTAATAACTGAAATATGCCATTTACGTACGTATTCAGAGACTTTTCTCAGTAATTTGTTGAAGCACCTTTGGCAGTGATTACAGCCTCGAGTCTTCTTGGCTATGACAATTATAAGCTTGGCACACGTTGGATGGGGAGCGTTGCTGCACAGCTATTTTCAGGTCTCTCCAGAGATGTTTGATCGGGTTCAAGTCCGGGCTCTGGTTGGGCCACTCAAGGACATTCTGAGAGCCACTTGTGCATTGTCTTGCTGTGAGCTTAGCGTCGTTGTCCTGTTGGAAGGTAAAACCTTTGCCCCAGTCGGACATCCGGAGCAGGTTTTCATCAAGGATCTCTCGGTACTTTGCTCCGTTCAGCTTTCCCTCAATCCTCTCCTTGTCCCTGCCACTGAAAATTATCCCCACAGCATGATGCTGCCACCACCATGCTTCAGCATAGGGATGGTGCCAGAATTCCTCCAGACATGATGCTTGACATTCAGGCTAAAAGACCAGAGAATCTTGTTTCTCATGTTGAGTTATTAAGGTACCTTTTGGCAAACTCCAAGCGGTCTGTCATGTGCCTTTTACTGAGTGGCTTCAGTCTGGCCACTATACCATAAAGGCTTGATTGGTGGAGTGCTGCAGAGGTGGTTGTCCATCTGGAAGTTTCTTCCATCTCCACAGAGGAAATCTGGAGCTCTGTCAAAGTGACCATCGGGGAAAAAAACAGCTTCCAATTTGCACAACGTCACTACAAAATATCTCAATAGTTGCCTGTAAACTTTGCCAAAACATTTCAAACTACTTTTATATTACAACTTTAGGTATTTTTAAACGTTAATAATCGATCAAATTGAAGACGGGTCTATCTGTGTTCAATACAGGAAGACAACAAACCAAGCTACTTTTCAAGTCTTGCGCAACTCTCAACAGTGTTACGCAGTTCCTAGATGGCCATACTTCTTCATTGCACAAAGGAATAACCTCAACCAAATTCCAAAGTCTGGTGACATCCAGTGGAAGCGGTAGGAACTGAAAACAGTTCCTAAGAAATATCGTTTCCCAATGAGAACTCACTGAACAGACAGACCTCAAAAGAAAATTCTGAACGGTTAGTCCTCGGGGTTCTGCCTGCTACATAAGTTATGTTATACTCACAGACATGATTCAGACAGTTTTAGAAACTTCAGAGTGTTTTCTATCCAAATCTACTAATACTATGCATATCTTATATTCTTGGAATGAGTAGCAGGAAGTTGAAATTGGGCACGCTATTTATCCAAAAGTGAAAATGCTACCCCCCTATACCTTAAGAAGTTAAATATGACTGGGAGAAGTGTCAAGAATAAGAAAGCAATATATTACATAGTACACTAGAACACAGCAAAACATTAACAACAGTCTAACCATAGCTGAGGGCAATTGAGCAAAATGTCCACTAGATAACAGCAAATGGACCCATCACGACCCTACAGGAAGGGTGAGAAATCCATATCTTCATTTAAACCAGGGTATTTAGTGGCCTGTAGTTTGTAAATCCAAAAACTTTCCCTTTGGTTTAACTGTTTAAGACAGTCTCCTTTTCTAATAGAGGCCAGAATATGATCAATACCCATAGCTTGTAGGGAGGCTGGGTTGCCATGGTGTAGCAACTTGTAGTGCCTTGCCATAGGGTAGTCTTCATTCATCATCTTCATCTCCTTTGCATTAGCGTAGCCTCTTCTGTAGCCTGTTAACTATGTGTCTGTTTATCCCTGTTCTCTCCTCTCTGCACAGACCATACAAACGCTCCACACTGCGTGGCCGCGGCCACCCTAATCTGGTGGTCCCAGCGCGCACGACCCACGTGGAGTTCCAGGTCTCCGGTAGCCTCTGGAATTGCCGATCTGCGGTCAACAAGGCAGAGTTCATCTCAGCCTATGCCTCCCTCCAGTCCCTCGACTTCTTGGCACTAACGGAAACATGGATCACCACAGACAACACTGCTACTCCTACTGCTCTCTCTTCGTCCGCCCACGTGTTCTCGCACACCCCGAGAGCTTCTGGTCAGCGGGGTGGTGGCACCGGGATCCTCATCTCTCCCAAGTGGTCATTCTCTCTTTCTCCCCTTACCCATCTGTCTATCGCCTCCTTTGAATTCCATGCTGTCACAGTTACCAGCCCTTTCAAGCTTAACATCCTTATCATTTATCGCCCTCCAGGTTCCCTCGGAGAGTTCATCAATGAGCTTGATGCCTTGATAAGCTCCTTTCCTGAGGACGGCTCACCTCTCACAGTTCTGGGCGACTTTAACCTCCCCACGTCTACCTTTGACTCATTCCTCTCTGCCTCCTTCTTTCCACTCCTCTCCTCTTTTGACCTCACCCTCTCACCTTCCCCCCCTACTCACAAGGCAGGCAATACGCTCGCCTCATCTTTACTAGATGCTGTTCTTCCACTAACCTCATTGCAACTCCCCTCCAAGTCTCCGACCACTACCTTGTTTCCTTTTCCATCTCGCTCTCATCCAACACCTCCCACACTGCCCCTACTCGGATGGTATCGCGCCGTCCCAACCTTCGCTCTCTCTCCCCCGCTACTCTCTCCTCTTCCATCCTATCATCTCTTCCCTCCGCTCAAACCTTCTCCAACCTATCTCCTGATTCTGCCTCCTCAACCCTCCTCTCCTCCCTCTCTGCATCCTTTGACTCTCTATGTCCCCTATCCTCCAGGCCGGCTCGGTCCTCCCCTCCCGCTCCGTGGCTCGATGACTCATTGCGATCTCACAGAACAGGGCTCCGGGCAGCCGAGCGGAAATGGAGGAAAACTCGCCTCCCTGCGGACCTGGAATCCTTTCACTCCCTCCTCTCTACATTTTCCTCCTCTGTCTCTGCTGCTAAAGCCACTTTCTACCACGCTAAATTCCAAGCATCTGCCTCTAACCCTAGGAAGCTCTTTGCCACCTTCTCCTCCCTCCTGAATCCTCCTTCCCCCCCCTCCTCCCTCTCTGCAGACGACTTCGTCAACCATTTTGAAAAGAAGGTCGACGACATCCGATCCTCGTTTGCTAAGTCAAACGACACCGCTGGTTCTGCTCACACTGCCCTACCCTGTGCTCTGACCTCTTTTTCCCCTCTCTCTCCAGATGAAATCTCGCGTCTTGTGACGGCCGGCCGCCCAACAACCTGCCCGCTTGACCCTATCCCCTCCCTCTTCTCCAGACCATTTCCGGAGACCTTCTCCCTTACCTCACCTCGCTCATCAACTCATCACTGACCGCTGGCTACGTCCCTTCCGTCTTCAAGAGAGCGAGAGTTGCACCCCTTCTGAAAAAACCTACACTCGATCCCTCCGATGTCAACAATTACAGACCAGTATCCCTTCTTTCTTTTCTCTCCAAAACTCTTGAACGTGCCGTCCTTGGCCAGCTCTCCCGCTATCTCTCTCTGAATGACCTTCTTGATCCAAATCAGTCAGGTTTCAAGACTAGTCATTCAACTGAGACTGCTCTCCTCTGTATCACGGAGGCGCTCCGCACTGCTAAAGTTAACTCTCTCTCCTCTGCTCTCATCCTTCTAGATCTATCGGCTGCCTTCGATACTGTGAACCATCAGATCCTCCTCTCCACCCTCTCCGAGTTGGGCATCTCCGGCGCGGCCCACGCTTGGATTGCGTCCTACCTGACAGGTCGCTCCTACCAGGTGGCGTGGCGAGAATCTGTCTCCTCACCACGCGCTCTCACCACTGGTGTCCCCCAGGGCTCTGTTCTAGGCCCTCTCCTATTCTCGCTATACACCAAGTCACTTGGCTCTGTCATAACCTCACATGGTCTCTCCTATCATTGCTATGCAGACGACACACAACTAATCTTCTCCTTTCCCCCTTCTGATGACCAGGTGGCGAATCGCATCTCTGCATGTCTGGCAGACATATCAGTGTGGATGACGGATCACCACCTCAAGCTGAACCTCGGCAAGGGACGGAGCTGCTCTTCCTCCCGGGGAAGGACTGCCCGTTCCATGATCTCGCCATCACGGTTGACAACTCCATTGTGTCCTCCTCCCAGAGCGCTAAGAACCTTGGCGTGATCCTGGACAACACCCTGTCGTTCTCAACCAACATCAAGGCGGTGGCCCGTTCCTGTAGGTTCATGCTCTACAACATCCGCAGAGTACGACCCTGCCTCACACAGGAAGCGGCGCAGGTCCTAATCCAGGCACTTGTCATCTCCCGTCTGGATTACTGCAACTCGCTGTTGGCTGGGCTCCCTGCCTGTGCCATTAAACCCCTTCAACTCATCCAGAACGCCGCAGCCCGTCTGGTGTTCAACCTTCCCAAATTCTCTCACGTCACCCCGCTCCTCCGTTCTCTCCACTGGCTTCCAGTTGAAGCTCGCATCCGCTACAAGACCATGGTGCTTGCCTACGGAGCTGTGAGGGGAACGGCACCTCAGTACCTCCAGGCTCTGATCAGGCCCTACACCCAAACAAGGGCACTGCGTTCATCCACCTCTGGCCTGCTCGCCTCCCTACCACTGAGGAAGTACAGCTCCCGCTCAGCCCAGTCAAAACTGTTCGCTGCTCTGGCCCCCCAATGGTGGAACAAACTCCCTCACGACGCCAGGACAGCGGAGTCAATCACCACCTTCCGGAGACACCTGAAACCCCACCTCTTTAAGGAATACCTAGGATAGGATAAGTATCCCCCCCCTTTAAGATTTAGATGCACTATTGTAAAGTGACTGTTCCACTGGATGTCATAAGGTGAATGCACCAATTTGTAAGTCGCTCTGGATAAGAGCGTCTGCTAAATGACTTAAATGTAATGTAATGTAAAATGTAATGTAATGTAATGTAATGTAAAATGATTGCGGTCTTGAAGGCGTCTCTTTGTGTTGTAGAAACATCTCAATCATGATCAATGGAAACGGGATGCACCTGAGCTCAATTTTGAGTCTCATAGCAAAGGTTTTGAATACTGGTTTTGAATAAATGTCATACACTACCGTTCAAAAAGATTGGGGTCACTTAGAAATATCCTCGTTTTTGAAAGAAAAACACATTTTTTCTCCATTAAAATAACATAAAATAGATAAAAATACAGTGTAGACATTGTTAATTATGTAAATGACTATTGTAGCTGGAAATGATGCTGACCTTGGCAGAGTTGCAAAGAAAAAGCCATATCTCAGACTGGCCAACAAAAATAAAATATTAAGATGGGCAAAAGAACACAGACACTGGATAGAGGAACTCTGGCTTAGAAGGCCAGCATCTCGGAGTCGCCGCTTCACTGTTGATGTTGAGTCTGGTGTTTTGTGGGTACTATTTAATGAAGCTGCCAGTTGAGGACTTGTGAGGCGTCTGTTTCTCAATACTAGACACTCTAATGTACTTGTCCTCTTGCTCAGTTGTACACCGGGGCCTCCCACTTCTTTTTCTATTCTGTCTGGTTAGAGCCATTTTGCGCTGTTCTGTGAAGGGAGTAGTAGTACACAGCTTTGTACGAGATCTTCAGCTTCTTGGCAATTTCTCGCATGGAATAGCCTTCCTTTCTCAGAACAAGAATAGACTGATGGGTTTCAGAAGAAAGTTCTTTGTTTCTAGCCGTTTTAAGCCTGTAATCGAACCCACAAATGCTGATGCTCCAGATACCCAACTAGTCTAAAGAAGGACAGTTTTATTGCTTCTTTAATCAGAACAACAGTTTTCAGCTGTGCTAACATAATTGCAAAGGGTTTTCTAATGATCAATTAGCCTTTTAAAATTATAAACTTGGATTAGCTAACACATTGTGCCTTTGGAACACAGGAGTGATGGTTGCTGATAATGGGCCTCTGTACGCATATGTAGATATACCATTACAAATCTTCCATTTCCAACTACAATAGTCATTTACAACATTAACAATGTCTACACTGTATTTCTGATCAATTTGATGTTATATTAATAGACAAAAACAAAGACATTTCTAAGTGACCCCAAACTTTAGAAAATGTATTTAAAAAACTTTTTGCTTTGTCATTATAGTGTATTTTGTGTAGATTGGTGAGGAAATGTTTTTTTAATTCAATTTTAAAATAAGGCTGTAGCACAACAAAATATGGAAAAACGAATGGGGTCTGAATACTTCCCGAATGCACTGTACATTCAGCCCCTGCGAGTTGAAGCAAATTTATGAAACACAGAGAGACAAAAGTAGAATGATTATGTCGGTTTTGTATCTTGGTCAATTTTTGGGGGGAAGCCTGGATTTCCTTGGCATCCATGAGTATGAGTCACCCGCTTCATAGAGGACTCCTCATGTACATCTAACCCATTTTTCCTACAGTGAGATCACTCTAGACTAGAGTACTCAAACAAATATGCTTAGTACTTTCCTTAGACATACAGTATAATTAGTTCAAACCAGCTGAATGTGTGCCTCTTCACATAGTGATTGAGTGCAGATATGCAGGCATTCTACAGTCTTTCCTTGTCTTGCCAAAATCAACAGAAGCGTCTCTAGGGTTTGGTCAGAAGGTACATGTATATGTAAGGTTTCATTCATCCTCTTGATCCCAAATATAGCTGAACAGGTATTAGATTAGAGTCTTTCGTTCAATCCAACTGACTTGATTACACACACACACACACACACACACACACACACACACACACACACACACACACACACACACACACACACACACACACACACACACACACACACACACACACACACACACACACACACACACACACACACACACACACACACACACACACACACACACACACACACACACACACACACACACACACACACACACACGTCCAATAACAGAGAATGCACATCAATGTGATTTTAATGGTGAGTGAACCAAATCTGAAGTGATAATGAGAGAGGCGGAGGAGGCTTGTAGCCGGGCAGATCAGAGACAGAGAGGTAAAGCGGAGGAAATTCATCTCACATGTTATTTAGATCCTGTACAGCCAGAGCTACATATTTCATTTCCTTTGGATGCTCTTTGTAATGGCAGCCTGAGAAGGAGGGGATTTCTGTAGCTCTGGGATTTTACTGTGAGACTGAGACGCTGTTGTAGGATACATCTGGAACATTGAGGGAGAGGGACGCGTAGCAACAAATAAACACACAGCAGGACGTGTCCCAAATGGTACCTGATTCTTTATATAGTGCTCTGGTCAAAAGTAGTGCACTTCGTAGGGACTTGGGTGCGATTTGAGATGCAGACACAGACCACAGCCAATCTCTGGGCTGTCAAGCCTTTCAAAGACAGGGGAGAGAGGATATTGAGGAAGAAGCATCAAATCCATTGTAGATGTCACATCTGTGCATAATTTCTCATCCTTCTCTTTTTTTCATTGCCTCTTGTAATAAAGCGGTACAGCCGGCCAGGGTATCAAAGGCTTAGTGGTCAAGCTTTAACGGTAGAAACAGAAGTGTCTCTGTGATTTGACTCCTCATCTCTTTTCTCCTCCTCTTCTTTTCTCCTCTCCTCGTGTCACACTGCTTCAAAGAAGCTCATGTTACAGAAAGGCCATAACAATAAAGCAGTGGTAAAAGCCAGAACATCGCCTTGTACGACTAACGTTACACATAGGGTGATCCGGCAGTCTTGTCGACTCGTGTTAGATTTGGCAACATTTTAGCATGGTAGGCAAGTGGGCACCTGGGAGGTTGCGAGCAGCGCTGTGGCCGCTGCCTAGGAGGCCCACTCTCTTGTTCTCAAGTGTCTGTTAAGCTGAATCCCTTCTGGTCTGTAACTCAGCTTGAAATCAGAAAAAAAACATGATTCATCTAGGTGTTCCTGCTAAAAGGTATTGTAAAACCATACTGTTGTACATTTTGACTTGGAGGCCAGTATATGGTTTTCAGGTTATATAGCAATACTCAAAGTAAGTACATTTTGTAAAAGGTGGTTATTGCTCAGAGAAGGACACCTCTTATGTTTTACTATACAGGCAAACTAATGAGATAAGTCTAGTCATGTTTACTCTAAGTTGTGTCCAGAAAAATGTTTCATTTGTATTTATTAAGGATCCCCATACTATTCCTGGTGTCCAGCAACATCAAGGCAGTTATTTAAAATATTACATGACGTTACATTTCACAATACATTAAGTGTGTTCCCTCAGGCCACTACTCTACTATTTCCTACAGTATCTACAATACAAAATCCATGTGTACGTGTGTGTAGAGTGCATGTCTTATCATGTGTATGTGTGCCTGTGCCTCTTCACAGTCCCCGCTGTTCCATAAGGTGTATTTTTCTCCTGCTTGTATAAGTTACTTGATGTGAAATAGAGTTCCATGTAGCCATGGCTCTATGTAGTACTGTACACCTCCCATTGTCTGTTCTTGACTTGAAGATTGTGAAGAGACCTTTGGTGGCATGTCTTGTGGGGTATGCATGGGTGTCTGAGCTGTCCCCGGATCCGGGATAATTGTCATCAACTACGCTAAATAGCATAGTGCAACGGTCAAATAATCTTACAAAAATTATTCATATTCATGAAATCACAATTGAAATATAACGAAACACAACTTAGCCTTTTGTTAATCACCCTGTCGTCTCAGATTTTGAAATTATGCTTTACAGCGAAAAAAATACAAGTGTTTGTGTAAGTTTATCGATATACCAGAAAAACATTATGTACACCTTGCGGCAGGTAACTTGGTCACGAAAATTAGAAAAGCAATCAAATTAATCGTTTACCTTTGATGAGCTTCAGATGTTTTCACTCACGAGACTCCCAGTTAGACAGCAAATGTTCATTTTGTTCCATAAAGATATTTTTTATATCCAAATACCTCCGTTAGTTTGATGCGTATATGCCTAGGAATCCACCGGAAATAGCGGTCACGACAACGCAGACAAAAATTCCAAATTATATCCATAATATCGACAGGAACATTGCAAACGTTTTTTTATAATCAATCCCGAAGGTGTTTTTCAAATATCTATTCGTAATATATCAACCAGGACAGTTGGCTTTTCACTAGGACCGGGAGGAAAAATGTCTATCTCTCTGTTTAGCGCAAAAATCACACTGAGAGCCAACAACTGACCACTTACGCAATGTGGACGTTTATGCTCATTCTTCAAAATAAAGGCCTGAAACTAAAGGCTCAAGGCTGTAGACACCTTAGGGAAGCCACAGAAAAAGGAATCTGGTTGATATCCCTTTCAATGGGCAATAGAGACGCATAGAAAGACAGGGGTTTCAAAATGAGTCACTTCCTGATTGGATTTTTCTCAGGATTTCAACCTGCAATATCAGTTCTGTTATACTCACAGACAATATTTTTACAGTTTTGGAAACTTTAGAGTGTTTTCTATCCTAAGTTGTCAATTATATGCACATTCCAGCATCTGGCCCTGAGAAATAGGCAGTTTACTTTGGGAACGTTAGTTTTCCAAAAATAAAAATAGTGCCCCCTAGTTTCAAGAGGTTAAACGGACAGCTTGTGCATTCAGCATGTCAACACTTCTTACAAAATAATTCGATTTTTCCTCCACTTTGAGCTATGAGAGATTTACATATTAATGTTAGCTCTGAGTGTACATTTAAGGTCCAGCCGTGCTGCCCTGTTCTGAGCCAATTGTAATTTCAGAGGTCCCACACAACTGAACAATAGTCCAGCTGCGACAATACTAGAGTATGCAGGACCTACCTTGTTGATAGTGTTGTTAACAAGGCAGAGAACGTTTTATTATGGACAGACATCTCCCCATCTTAGCTACTGTTGTATCAACATGTTTTGACCAAGACAGTTTAATCCAAGCAGTTTAGTTACCTCAACTTACTCAATTTCCACATTATTTATTACAAGATTTAGTTGAGGTTTAGGGTTAATGAATGATTTGTCCAAACTACAATGTTTTTTGTTTTTTAAATATTCAGAATTAACTTCCTTGCCAACCATTCAGAAATTAACTGCAGCTCTTTGTTAATTGTTTCAGTGATTTCAATCGCTGCCGTAGCTGACATGTATAGGATTGAGTCATCCGCATACATAGACACACTGGATTTACTCAAAGCCAGTGACATGTCATTAGTAAAGATTGAAAAAAACTAAGGGGCCTAGACAGCTGCCCTGGGGAATTTCTGATTCTACCTGGATTATGTTGGAAAGGCTTCCATTAAAGAATGCCCACTGTGTTCTGTTAGACGGGTAAGTCTTTATCCACAACATAGCAGTGGGTGTAAAGCCATAACACATACTGTACGTTTTTCCATCACGTGTTGAATGTCTTTCCCTATATGCGTGCTGAAAGTCTGTCAAATGTACAGTAAAATAGCACTGTATCAGGTCAAACACTATGTTTCCCAAAAGTTTACTAACGGTTGGTAGAAAGCTGATTGGTCAGCTATTTGAGCCAGTAAAGGGGGCTTTATTTTTCTTGGGTAGCGGAATTACTTTTTCTTCCCTCCAGGCCGGAGAGCACACACTTTCTAGTAGGCTTAGATTGTAGATATGGCAAGTTGAAGTCGTTGCACCAATGTGTACCTAACCATAATCATCAACGCCTTTCTTAAAATCAATACACAAGTAAATATTTTTAAACCGGCATATTTAGTTAATATTGCCTGCTACCATGAATTACGCATAGCAGTTTATCCACAAATCAATGTAATGGAATTATTTACGGCCGGCATCTTCACAAGGTCCTTTGTTGTTCTGGGATTGATTTACACTTTTTGCACCAAAGTACATTCATCTCTAGGAGACAGAACGCATCTCATTCCTGGCTGCGTGGTCCCATGGTGTTTATACTTGCGTACTATTGTTTGTACAGATAAATGTGGTACCTTCAGGCGTTTGGAAATTGCTCCTAAGGATGAACCAGACTTGTGAAGGTCTACAATTTTTTCAGAGGTCTTGGCTGATTTCTTACTTTCCATCTAAGTTATCAGACCCCGATGGCTTGTCATTGTTGATAGGCAACAATAATTTGTTCACCTCTTCACACTCACTTTACGGAATTCAAAATGACAATGCTTGTCTTTCATAATTTGACCAGTTATACTTGGATGTGTAGTGTCAGCGTTTGTTGATGGTATGTCTTGCCTAAATCTGATGATCTTGTAAATGAAAAAAACATTAGTCACTTGCAATATCAGAGGGTTTTGTGATGAATGAACCATCTGATTCAATGAATGATGGAGCTGAGTTTGCCTTTTTGCCCAAAGTGCCATTTAATGTACTCCCAAGCTTTTTACTATAATTATTTATACAATTTCAATTTGTTTCATAGTAAAGTTTCTTCTTCCTTTCATTCAGTTTAGTCACATGATTTCTCAATTTGCAGTACATTTGCAAATCGGTTGTGCAGACAGACCATTCATTTTGCCTCATCCCTCTCAAACATGCACTTTTTCAATTCCTCATCAATCCACTGGGATTTAACAGTGTTTACAGTCATTTTCTTAATGGGTACATTCTTGTTAGTAACTTGAATAAGCAATTTCATAAAAGGGTCAAGAGCATTGTCTCGTTGCACATCATTACACACCACAGACCAACAAATATTCTTTACAGAATCACTACTTAACTTCTTGTATAGCCTCTTATACACTATATTAGGCCCAGCCTTTGGAACTTAGGTTTTCCAAGATATGGCTACTATATTGTGATCACTACATCCGATGGATTGGATACTGCTTTATAGCCAATTTCTGCAGCATTAGTAAAGATGTGATCAATACATTTTGATGTGCTGTGCTGTTTGTGACTACCCTTGTAGGTTGATGGTTCAGGTTGATGACCTGAACCAGGTTGCAGGCACTAGTTACAGTTTGAAGCTTTTTCTTGAGTGGGCAGCTTAAGGAAAGGCAGTCAATATTTTAATCACACAGAAAATATTCCTCACTGTTTATCACATATATTATCAAGCATTTCACACATGCTATGCAGCTACTGACTGTTAGCACTTGGTGGTCTATAGCAGCTTCCCACAAGAATGGGCTTTAGGTGAGGCAGATGAACCTGTAGCCATATTACTTCAACAGTATTTAACATGAGATTGTCTCTAAGCTTTATAGGAATGTGGTTCTGAATATAAATGGCAACACTTCCATCATTGACATTTCTGTATTTTCTGTAGATGTTATAACCATATATTACTACCACTGTATCATCAAAGTAATTATCTAAGTGAGTTTCAGAGATTGCCAGAATATGAATGGAATCTGTTACCAGTATATTATAGATTTCATGAACCTTGTATCTTAAGCTACATATGTTAACATGGGTTATTTGTAGCACTTTTAGGATGCTTGATTGTTTACATTGTTTTCCTGGGAAGCTTGGCAGAAGTAGACATGCTCATGTCATTTCTGTAAGTGCAGGGTGAGCTGCATATAGTGGACTTCCTACTAGGGCACACCGCCTCAGTGCTAACAGGATAACTCTGGTTCATAGGCCCATGATTACTGAATGCAATAGCTGTAGGATCAGCTACCCTGGAACAGCAGGGTAGCCTAGTGGTTAGAGAGTTGGACTAGTAACTGGAAGGTTGTAAGTTCAAACCCCCGAGCTGACAAGGTACAAATCTGTCATTCATCCACTGAACAGGCAGTTAACCCACTATTCCTAGGCTGTCATTGAAAATAAGAATTTGTTCTTAACTGACTTGCCAAGTTAAATAAAGGTTTAAAAAAAATAATTCAGGGCAGTTAGAGGGACATAAATTAGGTTATTTACATTGTGTGTTCCAATGCCCCTGGGATAATGTACATTTGCTGAAGCATTATGACAACTCCAGAACACAATGGTAGGGATTAACTGAGCTGGGCTTGGATCATTGATAAGCCATTATCTCATCGTAGCCGTATAGTGCTGTGAAAGGATCCAGGAACCCAAATTATTTGAGCAGATCCCATCCTTCTTATAAAATTAGCTTTGTTTCCAGAAGGTATCAAAATTCTCAAAAAATGTTACACCCACAGGGCTGCAATAGTCACATAGCCAGTTATGGAGGGCTAAAAGCTATCTGAGTTTGTGACAGGAGTTTGTGAGATGGCTCAGTGGTACAATCACTCTTTCTGAATTTGACTTTTATTGAAGGCAACTGATGGAATCTATATCATCAGTGGCCTGATTGAATCAGTCCACACACACCAGCAATAAACTCATACACAGCAGATCATGTGGAGAGAAAGCGAGAGGGATCAGTGATTTAACTGAAAGGGGTTGAAGGTGTCACGATCATCTCTACCTCCATCACATGCTTGAATTGACACACCATCCTTTTTGAGGGCTAAAAATCAACAGCTGCTGGTCAAAAGTAGTGGAGAATAGGGCGCTGCTTGGGACACAGTCAACGGTTATAATCATAGCCCCTTGTGTGTGTGTGTGTGTGTGTGTGTGTGTGTGTGTGTGTGTGTGTGTGTGTGTGTGTGTGTGTGTGTGTGTGTGTGTGTGTGTGTGTGTGTGTGTGTGTGTGTGTGTGTGTGTGTGTGTGTGTGTGTGTGTGTGTGTGTGTGTGTGTGTGTGTGTGTGTGTGTGTGTGTGTGTGTGCAGTTACCTCACACATGCACTTCCCCATCCTACAAGAATCCCCATTCTTACGAAAGACGTATTGGTACTAATAAAGTACTCTGTTAAACTGTTACATCTGCAGTTGTCATGAACAAATAATGAGACACTCACTGGGAGAATGAAGCATCTGTGTGATGACACACCTCTAGTTTAGCAAACATGATGATCTCATTCCTATCTTTAACATCTCTCTCTCCACTCTTAATCAGGATTTTTGGAGCAGAGAGACAGGACGCACAAACCAACCAATAAACCAATAAACCAACCAACTGCCGGTCTGGGATGAATCATGAATCGTGAAAATCGAGGGATGTTGACGGAGGGAGAATTTGCACCAAGCACGATCGCTCCGTCCCAAGTTCCACCTCCCCTCCCCCGCATCACTCACACTGTCAAAGTGCAGCCTGAATACGTGACTCCTTCCTCTCAGAGACCACTCAGCAGAGGTAGTGTTAGAAATGGTATCCCACAATCCCTAGTGACCCTGGGAATGATGCCACCGTGGAACCCTGTCACATACTCCTAATTGGCATAACTGTACAAGGACCACCACTTCATACAACATCAACTTAACAAAGACAGTTGGCTACAGATAAGCTAATCTATACATGACAGTATAGTAAGTAGCCTTGTCCAAGCCTGAAAGGCCCATAGGGCAGGAGTCTAGTTCCCGTTTCTGTAGCATGAGGCAGCTTGATGTACAGGATTCTAGTCTATCGCAGGGCCTAGATGACAGTAAAACAGTATAGGCTTCTATGGTCTCCTATTCCTGATAGCAGGTAGGAAATAGACATGGAGTTAGACAACTACTCTTTGCAGTATAGGAAGTGATTAATGGACATTGTTGAAAATAACAGATGTGATTTTCTGCGCAGGTGCACCAGATCTGTCTCCTCAAACCCCATCCCTACCCATTCTCACACACACACACCCACACGCACACACGCACATACACACACTACCTCAACCCTGATTAATTATTCCAGTGGGCAGGCCACTCTGTATCTCTGGATACCTGTGTACCATATTCCCTATATAGTACACCACTTTTGACTAGGGCCCATACCGCTCCGGTCAAAAGTAGTGCACTATTTGGAATAGGGTGCCATTTGGGACGCAGACTCTGAGGTCACTGCATGGCTCGGAAGTAGCCCATCTCTCATGTTAGCTGTGGAGGCCTGTTTCTTTCCATACCTACTGTGGGATTGTACAGTATGGAAAGAGTACGATGTGTGAAAAGGTGTTTTTGAAGACCCATATGACAAGAACACAGTATTTTTTCTAGAGTTGAACACGATATCCCAGAAACCCTAATTCGTTTCAATTTAATTTCATTCAAAAGGGCTTTATTGGCATGGGAAACCTATGTTTACATTGCCAAAGCAAGTGAAATAGATAATAAACAAAAGTCAAATAAACAATAAAAATTAACAAGTAATCATTATACTCACGAAAGTTTCAAAGGAATAGAGACATTTCAAATGTCATATTATGGCTATGTACAGTGTTATAAAAATGTGCTAATAGTTAAAGTACAAAAGGGAAATAAATAAATATAAATATTGTATTTACAATGTTCTTCACTGGTTGCCCTTTTCTTGTGGCACCAGGTCACAAATATTGCTGGTGTGATGGCACACTGTGGTATTTCACCAAATAGATATGGGAGTTTATTAAAATTGGATTTGTTTTCAAATTCTTTGTGGGTCTGTGTAATCTGAGGGGAAAATGTGTCTCTAATATGGTCATATATTTGGCAGGAGGTTAGGAAGTGCATCTGATTCCACCTCATTTTGTGGGCAGTGTGCACATAGCCTGTCATGTATTGAGAGCCATGTCTGCCTACGGCGGCCTCTCTCAATAGCAAGGCCATGCTCACTGAGCCTGTACATAGTCAAAGCTTTCCTTAACTTTGGATCAATCACAATGGTCAGGTATTCTGCCACTACTGTGTACTCTCTGTATGGGCCAAAGAGCATTCCAGTTTGCTCTGTTTTTTGGTAAATTCTTTCCAATGTGTCAAGTAATTAACTTTTTGTTTTCTCATGATTTGGTGACAGTAATTGTGTTGCTGTTGCTATCCTGGGGCACTGGAGTCAGGTCAGCCTTCTTGAATTGTTTGGGCTAAGATATAATTCAAACTGAAAATGGATCCTTGGTGTCTGTTTGTGTTTGTGGACAGAGCCACCGGACCAGCTTGCTTAGAGGACTCTTCTCTAGATTAATCTCTCTGTAGGTGATGGCTTTGTTATGGAAGGTTTGGAAATTGCTTCCTTTCAGGTGGTTATAGAATTTAACAGCTCTTTTCTGGATTTTGATAATTAGCGGGTATCGGCCTAATTCTGCTCTGCATTTGGTGTTTTATGTTGTACACAGAGGGTGTTTTTGCAGAATTCTGCATGCAGAGTCTCAATTTGGTGTTCGTCCCATATTGTGAATTATTGGTTGGTGAGCAGACCCCAGACCTCACAACCATAAAGGGCAATGGGTTCTATGGTGTCTATAACTCATTGGTTGTCACTGCTGGGATGACATAGCATCAATATCCTCATTGTGGACTTTGTGGCTGTGTTATCTAGTGGAAACTACCAACGCTATAACAGTTACGGCCAACATTGAAGAAAACTTTATTCTATTTTAGCAACAATGTCTTCAGAGAGGTATTCCAATTTTTACATACAGCACCAGTCAAAAGTTTGAACAAACCTACTCATTCAAGTTTTTATTAGTATTTTTACTATTTTCTATATTGTCGAATAATACTGAAGACATCAAAACTATGAAATAACAGATATGGAATCATGTAGTAACCAAAAAAAGTGTTAAACTAATCAAAATATATTTTAGATTCTTCAAAGTAGCTTACCTTTGCCTTGATGATAGCTTTGCACACTCTTGGCATTATCATCTCAACCAGTTTCATCTGGAATACTTTTTCAACAGCTTCGAAGGAGTTCCCACATATGCCGAGCACTTGTTGGCTGCTTTTCCTTCACTCTGCGGTCCAACTCATCCCAAACCATCTCAATTGGGTTGTGGCCGGGTGATTGTGGAGCCCAGGTCATCTGATGCAGCACTCCATCACTCTCCTTCTTGGTCAAATAGTCTTTACTCAGCCTGAAGGTGTGTTGGGTCAATGTCCTGTTGAAAAACAAATGATAGTCCCACTAAGCGCAAACCAGATTGGATGAAGTATCGCTGCAGAATGCTGTGGTAGCCGTGTTGGTTTCATGTGTGCCCTCCCCCACACCATCACACCTCCTCCTCCATGATTCACGGTGGGCACCACATGTGGAGATCATCCGTTCACCTACTCTGCATGTCACAAAGACAAGGCGTTTGGAACCAAAAATCTAAAATTTGGACTCATCAGACCAAAGGACAGATTTCCCCCCGGTCTACTGTCCATTGCTTCTGTTTC
This sequence comes from Oncorhynchus gorbuscha, assembly GCF_021184085.1. Taxonomy (NCBI): domain Eukaryota; kingdom Metazoa; phylum Chordata; class Actinopteri; order Salmoniformes; family Salmonidae; genus Oncorhynchus; species Oncorhynchus gorbuscha. Next base: position 36,864,008 of record NC_060186.1, read on the forward strand.
TTTGCCCAAGCAAGTCTCTTCTTATTATTGGTGTCCTTTAGTAGTGGTTTCTTTGCAGCAATTTGACCATGAAGGCCTGATTCACGCAGTCTCCTCTGAACAGTTGATATTGAGATGGGTCTGTTACTTGAACTCTGTGAAGCATTTATTTAGGCTGCAATTTCTGAGGTCGGTAAATCTAATGAACGTATCCTCTGCAGCAGAGGTAACTCTGGGTCTTCCTTTCCTGTGGCAGTCCCAATGAAAGCCAGTTTCATCATAGCGCTTTATGGTTATTGCGACTGCACATGAAGAAACTTTCAAAGTTCTTGACATTTTTTGGCTTCACTGACCTTCATGTTTTAAAGTAATGATAGACTGTCATTTCTCTTTGCTGATTTGATCTGTTCTTAAAATAATATGGACTTGGTCTTTTACCAAATAGGGCCAAATAGGGCCATCTTCTGTATACCACCCTTACTGTATACCACCCTTTTTGCACACAATGTATATAGACTCCCTTTTTTTCTTAAATTGTTAATTGTTTACTCCATGTGTAACTCTGTGTTGTCTGTTCACACTGCTATGCTTTATCTTGGCCAGGTCGCAGTTGCAAATGAGAACTTGTTCTCAACTAGCCTACCTGGTTAAATAAAGGTGAAATAAAAAGATAAAAAATAAAAATACTTTGTCACAACACAACTAATTGGCTCAAACACATTAATAAATAAAGAAATTCCACACATTAACATTTAACAAGGCACACCTGTTAATTGAAATACATTTCAGGTGACTACCTCGTGAAGCTGGTTGAGTGAATGCCAAGAGTGCGCAAAGCTGTCATCAAGGTGGTTACTTTGAAGAATGTCACGTATAAAATATATTTTGATTTGTTTAACACTGTTTTGGTTATTGCATGATTCCATATATGTTATTTCATAGTTCTGATGTCTTCAATATTATTCTAAAATGTAGTAAATAGTAAAAATAAAGAAGAACACTTGAATGAGTAGGTGTGTCAAAACTTTTGACTGGTACTGTATGTTATAATGTTCACCTTGTCAGCCAGAACGGTAGCTAATGTTAGCAATGTCAAGGTAGCTAACTAACTAAGTTAGCTAGGCACATGGTTGATAATAGCTACTGTGACTTCCCCTGCCTGGTACAAGATAGCAATATCACGATAGCTTTAGTACATTAGTTATTACATTTGAATAAATAAATACATGTTAAATATTACATTTTGACTTGAATTTTAGCTCTGTATTCATGGCAAATACCTTGGCTTTGGCAAGTCTTTGACCTTCTCTGACTCTTATACTAGCTATCTAATAACATTACTGAGATGGCCCCTTGATTCTCGAGAGTTATGGCTATGAAGATGTGTATTGATTGTAGAAGTGTAAATTTGACTTTCATAGCTCTGCATTTATGGAAAATAACCTTGGCTTTGGCATTAATTAAATCCTTTGCCCTTCTCTGACTCCTATATTAGCTAGCTAATAACATTACTGGGATGTCCCCTTGATTCTAGAGTGCTATGGCTATGAAGATGTTGTGTATGAGTTGTAGAAGTGTTTTACTCGACTCTTCAACCATGAAAGTCTGTATTGGTTTTATACAAAAAATACCATGTAGTGAACATGACAATACAATCCTAATACGTTCTGTGTACATGTTTTTTCTGTAGGATTCCAGTTTTGAAGAGCCACTGACCGTCCATGGGCACAGGCAAGGCTGCAGAAAGAATTGGACAGGGAGACCTTGAAAGGGCTGCCCGACTGTAAGAAGGGAGGCTCGACAAGCAGGTGTCCACATACTTTTAGTCATGTAGTGTACTTACGTGCACCAGCTCATGAGTAATGCTTTTAGAATGTGACGGTACAGCTTGGAAAAGGTGATTATACTGGAGAAAATATATTATTTCAGTCATTATTTTACCTACCTCACTATTAAAAATAGCATAATCATCCAATTTCATCTGCTTATGATTTGGATGATTATGGTCATGTCTTTCCTATAGTACGAACGCATGACTGTAAGTTGCTTTGGATAAAAGCTTCTACTATGTGGCATATTCATAGGTATTAATAATAATAAATACTATAGGTTCTGTCATACTATTTGTAGAGTAATACCACAAAAGGATCACATTTCCGTTGCTTCTGTCTCATACGATTACGGCCCTGTCTGAAACAGAGTTGACGATCATAGTCCCTGTTCAAACTGGCAGTCCCCCTCTTTGATATTTGATATGGAAGGGAGGAAGAAGAACAGAACAGCCCAGTTACACGGCGCAGGGTTTCAAAGCCATCTGTGTGGGAGAGAGGAGCAGGATCATGACATCAGCTCCAGGCACAGCACGGACCTACAGTTAGTGTTCCTTCTCCCTGCCTGTTGGCATGGCAGAAGCGACTCATCACTTTGGCTTATGAAATAGTACCTTTACAGCTCTCTTGACATCCTCAAAAATACATTTATATAATCATAGAACTGATCAATTTACTCAGTGAGGCTTCAGTGTATTAAATGTACCTTCAATGGTGCATTTTGAGAAGTAGAATTGACCCCAACCTCTCTCTGTATACAGCCAATGTATATGTCAGTCTTCCAGTGAGAATGGGATGTGCAAAAGACACATCTTCTTCTTCTCCTGGAAGGAAGACTCTATTTCAGGGGGCTTCCCCCCGAGACTGTCGGGGAACAGATTGTGGAATTACCATTAGGCTCCAGGAGTACTGGACCTACAGGCTCCTGGCACAGGAAGAGTCGCTTGAGCATATGTCGCCAGCAGGATTCCTTCATTTAAATGGATCCAGTGGAAATGGTCCAGGTAGCAGCAGTTGCAGTTGTAGCAGCTCGGCGGTGGCTGTCAACAGAACCTCCATCCTCACACACCCGTCTTCCTTCCCCAAACACCTTCCTGCCATATGCTCTGACTGCCAAACACACATACTGTGTGTGAACACATGCATAAATGCATGCACATGCACATGCACATGTACGCACGCATACACACACACTGTCTGATGGGCTCAGACAGATGCAGAGTGTTAGTTGTTTGGAACACACACTTGAAGACATACATTGGAACACTGAGACGTATGCACACTCACTTACACTTGAGTTTAGTAAACATCTGCCTTTAAAATAATAATTATGGTTAAACAACATTCTATTTGGCGGTCCACCATTAATTAGAAAATTCAACACGATTACTACTTAAACAGATTTATTTGTATTTATTTCACCTATTTAACCAGGTAGGCCAGTTGAGAACAGGTTCTCATTTACAACTGCGACCTGGCCCAGATAGAGTAAAGCAGCGGGACACAAACAAGACAGAGTTAACATGGGATAAACAAACATACAGTCAATAACACAATAGAAAAGTATAAACGCAGCGTGTGCAAATGTAGTAAGATTAGGGAGGTAAGGCAATAAATAGGTCGTAGTGGCAAAATAATTACAATTTAGCAATTAAACACTGGCGTGATAGATGTGCAGAAGACGAATGTGCAAGTAGAGATACTGGGGTGCAAAGGAGCAAAAAATAAATAACAATATGGGGATGAGGTAGTTGGGTGGGCTATTTACAGATGGGCTATGTACAGGTGCAATGATCGGTAAGCTGCTCTGACAGCTGATGCTTAAAGTTAGTGAGGGAGATATGTCTCTGAATTCATTGATTTTTGCAATTCGTTCCAGTCATTGGCAGCAGAGAACTTGAAGGAAAGGCGACAAAAGGAGGAGTTGGCTTTGGGGATGACCAATGAAATATACCTGCTGGAGCGCGTGCTACAGGAGAATGTTGCTATGGTTACCAGTGAGCTGAGATAAGGTGAAGCTTTCCCTAGCAAAGACTTATAGATGACCTGGAGCCAGTGGGATTGGCGACAAATATGAAGCGAGGGCCAGCCAACGAGAGTATACAGGTCGCAGTGGTAGGTAGTATATGGGGCTTTGGTGACAAAACGGATGGCACTGTGATAAACTACATCCAATTTGCCAAGTAGAGTGTTGGAGGCTATTTTGTAAATGACATCACCGAAGTCAAGGACTGGTAGGATAGCCAGTATTACGAGAGTATGTTTGGCAACATGAGTGAAGGATGCCTGGTTGCGAAAAAGGAAGCCGATTCTAGATACAATTTTGGATTGGAGATGCTTACTGTGAGTCTGGAAGGAGAGTTTACAGTCTAACCAGACACTTAGGTATTTGTAGTTGTCCACATATTCTAAGTCAGAACCGTCCAGAGTAGTGATGCTAGACGGGCGGGCGGGTGTGGGCAGCGATCGGTTGAAGAGCATGCATTTAGTTTGCTTGCATTTAAAAGCAGTTGGGGGCCACGGAAGAAGTGTTGTATGGCATGGAAGCTCGTCTGTAGGTTTGTTAACACAGTGTCCAAACAAGGGCCAAAAGTATACAGAATGGTATCGTCTGCATAGAGGTGGATCAGAGAATCACCAGCAGCAAGAGCGACATCATTGACGTTTACAGAGCAAAGAATCGGCCCGAGAATTGAACCCTGTGTTCACGCCCATAGAGACTGCAAGAGGTCCGGACAACAGGCCCTCCGATTTGACATACTACTCTATCTGAGAAGTAGTTGGTGAACCAGACGAGGCAGTCATTTGAGAAACCAAGGTTATTGAGTCTGCCGATACGATTGACAGAGTAAAAACCCTTGGCCAGGACGATGAATACGGCTGCACAGTACTGTCTTATATCGATGGCAGTTATGATATCATTTAGGACCTTCAGCGTGGCTGAGGTGCACCCATGACCAGCTCGGTGATCTGTTTGTTAACTTGGCTTTCGAAGACTTCAGAAAGGTAGGGTATGATATATATAGGTCTGTAACAGTTTGGGTCTAGAGTGTCACGCCCTTTGGTGATGACCGAGGCAGAGGGTGATGACCGAGGCAGCTTTCCAATCTTTAGGGATCTCAGACGATACGAAAGAGAGGTTGAACAGGCCCGTAATAGGGGTTGGGACAATTGTGGCAGATAATTTTAGAAAGAGAGGATCCAGATTGTCTAGCCCAGCTGATTTGTAGGGGTCCAGATTTTGCAGCTCTTTCAGAACATCAGCTATCTGGATTTGGGTGAAGTAGAAATGGGGAGGCTTGGGCAAGTTGCTGTGGGGGGTGCTGAGCTGTTGACCGGGGTAGGGGTAGCCAGGTGGAAAGCATGGCAAGCCGTAGAAAAATGCTTATTGAAATCGGTGGATTTATCGGTGGTGACAGTGTTTCCTAGCCTCAGTGCAGTGGGCAGCTGAGGTGCTCTTGTTCTCCATGGACTTTACAGTGTCCCAAAACTTTTTGGAGTTTGTGCTACAGGATGCAAATTTCTGTTTGAAAAAGCTAGCCTTTGCTTTCCTAACTGCTTGTGTATGTTGGTTCCTGACTTCCCTGAAAGTTGCATATCGCGGGGGCTATTTGATGCTAATGCAGTACGCCACAGAATGTTTTTGTGCTGGTCAAGGGCAGTCAGGTCTGAAGTGAACCAAGGGCTATATTTGTTCTTAGTTCAACATTTGTTGAATGGGCATGCTTATTTAAGATGGTGAGGAACGTAGTTTTCAATATCCTTCCAGGATACCCGGGCCAGGTCAATTAGAAAGGCCTGCTTGCTGAAGTGTTTTAGGGAGCGTTTGACAGTGATGAGGGGTGGTCGTTTGACCGCGGACCCATTAAGGAAGCAGGCAATGAGGCAGTGATCACTGAGATGCTGGTTGAAGACAGCAGAGGTGTATTTAGAGGGCAGGTTGGTCAGGATGATATCTATGAGGGTGCCCATGTTTACGGATTTAGGGTTGTACCTGGTAGGTTCCATGATAATTTGTGTGAGATTGAGGGCATCTATCTTAGATTGTAGGGACGGCCGGGGTGTTAATCTTATCCCAGTTTAGGTCACCTAACAGCACAAACTCTGAAGATAAATGGGGGGCAATTAATTCACATATGGTGTCGAGGGCACAGCTGGGGCTTAGGGGGGTCTATAACAAGCAGCATCAGTGAGAGACTTATTTCTGGAAAGGTGGATTTTTAAAAGTAGAAGGGCACAGACCTGGATAGCATGACAGAACTCCTCAGGCTATCTCTGCAGTAGATTGCAACTCCACCCCTTTTTGGCAGGTCTGTCTTGGCAAAACAATGTTGTAGTTGTAATCACCATAAAGGTTCTTGGCTTACCGTATATGTTCTTTATACTGCAGATTTCCACATTCAACACACAGCCAACTCTCATATTATTTTTATAAAAGCACAACAGTCTGTGTTAAAATGTTACTTTGTGAAGTCTAGACTAAACAGAGAGCCCATATCAAAAAGTGTGGTCTGGTCTCACATGGCTTTTGTTTGGAAACATGCCCAGGCAATACCCAGTGGACAAGACATACAGTACCTGAGTGACAATTTGATGAAATAAAACCGAGCAGGGTTTCTCTTCGAGTCGAGGGGATCAGATAATAAACTGCATTGTTGTGATAGCGGGCAGTGCTACCTTTGTCTAAATGGTTAATAGGGAGGAGAAAGGGAGGAGAATCAGACAGCTCTGTCTGAAATCCTATTCCTTATTTTCTGGTCCCTTATTTCCTTCTATAGCTGAAAGTAATGACTAATCAGTCTGGATTATCCCCACTTTGAACACAGCACTCACTGGAACAGCATGTGCGCTAGACTACAGTAAAAAAAAGACACAAAAACAACATGTTCGTCCCTAATGGCACCCTTTCCCTATAATAGTGCACTACTTTTGATAATTTTGGTATCTTTCAAAGACGTCTAGATGCCCCCTTTTGAGTACTTAGATTTTTACAGGTGTCTGTAATTATCTCTGGCTTTATCACATGTAAAACATATGAAATAATTAAATAAGATAGATTTTCTTTTTTATAATACAATGACAAAGCTTTACAAAATTTGACAAATATAAACCATCAACTTAGTAATACTATTGGTGTTTAATATGAGCGTTTCAGCATGAAATATCCTTTCTATATTGTTTTTACACATTTATTTTATTATGTCAGTATGTATTTCTTGTTAATGTTTTTGCGTCAAACAGGCTATTTTCTCTTTAACTATATGGTCTATCTACTAGAAACTCATGCACAATATGGACACAGATATAACAAAAATCACTACATATGAATCATTTTTTCAAAAGTTAAGATAGCTTGCCATAGATTTTCTTTGAGACACTTTGTGTAGGCATAGGAAATCTTGCACGTTGGATGATGTATGTAGGCCTACGGTATATTCCAAAATTATATTATATATACACAGGCTACATGTCTGTACCAACTTTCATTGACAAATGATGACGTAATTTAAAAACAATTGCGCTCCGGTGGTCTACCGCCCAAAAATAGCACTACATTCTTGAGAGAATGAATGTACGGTTATGGACAATCTGTAAAGGAGCTATCTTTATCAGCATCAAAACCTGATAGTATTTCAACCACATCAAATATACATCCAAGCCGAACTGAAAGCAGAAACATGTTGAGTCATTTTCAATGCTTTTTATTTCCTTAACCGTTTATGGTTGTTGGAATTGGCATACATTACTGTGGCTAAATTGAAATGTTTCTTACAGAAACACGCATGTGCATAACCATGGTAGCAATTGAAAGGGAACAGTTTGGAGATTATGGAAAATGATTTGACCAAAGGTGAGGACACAACTGAATCCAAACATTACGCCATTGATTTTATGTGCATTTTACATGTACTGTGCGCCACATTTGTTGATGACAAAATATGAAAATACTCTGGACACATTCAGTAACATGATAAGAACATTCCTGGAAAACGTGGGGTAGGTGCAATATAAGACAAAAACATTACAAGGGTTTGAGTGAGAGGACAAACTGGTGTCTCCAAGTGGCCACACACCTCTCCAAAGTGTGCACAGTTCCCAAGTCATTTCAAAGCACTTTTGTGACTGAAAGAAGAGTCTTCAATTATAAGGTGCTTTTTTTTTAGCTCTCCTAGCTGTGCCGCTGAGGAACTAGAGCAATCGCACTTGTTGGTCCCATGTTTCACGAGCTCAAATAAAAGATCCCAGAAATGTTCCATACACCCACATAGCTTATTTCTCTCTAGTTTTGTGCACACATGTGTTTACATCCCTGTATGTGAGCATTTATCTTTTGCCAAGATAATCCATCCACCTGACAGGATGGGGTGCCATTTGGGATGCAGACAATCGTCTGGAGACTTCAGTCTACTCTAAAAGACGCCAGGAACCAGACACTAACCCAAAGGCCTTCCCACACTGTACGTCGGATTAAGTCTTTAAGAATGATTACATGTCACACTGCGACGTTACCAAATTAAAATCTTGATATCAACCTGGGCAGATTGTACTATTTGCTTAAATTCTGTCTTCACGTTCTGTGATTGGCTTGCGAGGCTACGTCAGCCGACGTAGGCTACGTCCATTGCAACAGTGTATTTGATCTGCACATGCGCCAGCACCAGCAGCACAGGCCTCCCTCTATGCCAGGGGTTTCAAACATATGGCCAGGGGGTCCAATTCAGCGCACAGGTGGTTTAAGTAATAAACTAACTCAATATACTTTAAAATGACTAAAACCAAATCGAAACTGTGTAGAAATGTTAATGGACCTAGATGAATACAGTTTCTTGAATCTATCCAGCTCGCTAATAAATCACCAAAATGAAAGGTAGATACTCGGGGAGCATTGAAAATTCTAAAAACGATGGATATCGGATACTTTTTTTACTCATTTTGACATCTCCCTGGACCTCGCTAAATGAGTTTGACACCCCTGCTCTATGCTAAAGTTAAGTTAGTTTGGAAAAACTGAAAGTATGCATCTTAGAAATAATTTAAGTTCACATACAAACTTTATGCCTAAACTCAGAATCAAATAGGCATCCCATCCCCGCACGTAGCAGTACTTAATCAGCAGACTGTCGCACTGAATGAGCCAAAATGTCCGACAATCGTTTACAACCTAAGAATTTGCACGTGCTATGGACATTTTGTCTGTTAGGAATAAGGCTGATTAGCAATGTAGCCGCTGGTGCTCTTTGAGGAGCTGCGTTCAACTAGTTAGTACAGCACTCAAGCCTGCTCCTCTCTCCTGATAAAAAAAATAAAAAAATTATAATATTGATACATAAAATAGAATTAAAAATAAACATCTGCTTAGGACAGAGTATGAGGGTTCTGAGGAGACTACTCATCAAGACCCCTCTTCTCTTCTCTTCTCCTCTCCGCTCTTCTCTTTTCCTCAGCCAGTAGCCCAGCAGGCTGCCAGCCGTTCCCTAGAACATTACATCATCACCCTGCCTGGTGGAGAGAGAGACTCGCCAATCGAACGGCTCCCTTACCGCCTTGAAGGATTACATATCACACTAGTGCTGAGTCTGTTCTGCAACAGACCAAAACAGAGAGAGAGAGAGAGAGAGAGAGAGAGAGAGAGAGAGAGAGAGAGAGAGAGAGAGAGAGAGAGAGAGAGAGAGAGAGAGAGAGAGAGAGAGAGAGAGAGAGAGAGAGAATGACAGCCACACATATGCTCAGGCCTTGAGCAGAGCAACATGCCCAACTGCCACTCTTGTGTTACGTGTTTTATGAGACGCGCCAGGCTGGTTTCCTCCTATAGCTGAAAGTAATGACTAATCAGTCTGGATTATCCCCACTTTGAACACAGCACTCACTGGAACAGCATATGCGCTAGACTACAGTAAAAAAAGACACAAAAACAACATGTTCGTCCCAAATGGCACCCTTTCCCTATATAGTGCATTACTTTTGATAATTTTGGTAACTTTCAAAGACGTCTAGAGGCCCCCTTTTGAGTACTTCAGATTTTTACAGGTGTCTGTAATTATCTCTGGCTTTATCACATGTAAAACATATGAAATAATTAAATAAGATAGATTTGTTTTTAAATAATACAATGACAAAGCTTTACAAAATTTGCCAAATATAAACCATCAACTTAGTAATACTATTGGTGTTTAATATGAGCGTTTCAGCATGAAATATCCTTTCTATATTTTTTTTTACACATTTATTTTATTATGTCAGTATGTATTTCTTGTTAATGTTTTTGCATCAAACTGGCTATTTTCTCTTTAACTATATGGTCTGGTTTTCCATGTTCCGTGTTTATTCCACGAAGTACGTTTATTTGGTAAACTATAGCCCTCGTGTCTGTTGTCGCTTTGCACTTTTGCCATTTTTGCTGGAGGTTTTGACACAGTTGCGTCCGTCTGCTGTTTGCTCCTGCCTAAATAAAGTGTGCGCCTGTTCACAACTCTCTGCTCTCCTGCACCTGACTTCGCTACCAGTACTCACACCCATGACAACCCAGAGTCTCTCAGAACATTCAGTCAGCCCACTGACACCCCTGTCAATCACCACCTTCCGGAGACACCTGAAACCCCACCTCTTTAAGGAATACCTAGGATAGGATAAGTAATCCTTCTCACCCCCCTTTAAGATTTAGATGCACTATTGTAAAGTGACTGTTCCACTGGATGTCATAAGGTGAATGCACCACTTTGTAAGTCGCTCTGGATAAGAGCGTCTGCTAAATTACTTAAATGTAAATGTAAATGTAATAACCGCCAAATGTCAACTTGAACAGAGAAATAGTGAAACATGATAAAATCAAAGCCAAACAAACTGCATTCTATTTAAGAAATGCTATAGTTGGGAGGGAAGTAGTGTAGAAACCTACCAAAAAACAAATACCTGTAAAAACGTTTTCACTACAATAGTGAAGGTGTAAACTTAGCAGTAGAAAGCCTAAAATCGTACCTTTCAGCTTCCCTATCAAATCAAAAGAATCCAAGCAGACAACCTAAGAAAATGAACACATACGACAAATGGTTTGATGAAGAACGCAAAAACCTAATAAAGAAATTGAGATACCTATCCAACCAAAAATACAGAGACCAAGAAAACCAAAGTCTACACTAAAACTGTACAGAAATGCACTAAGAAACCAGCTCAATGTAATTGAAGAATACATATAATCTAACCATTTCTGGGAAAAATGGAACACACTAAACAAACAACACGAAGAGCTATCTATCCAAAATGGAGATGCATGAATGAACCACTTATCCAATCTTGTTGGCCCTATAACAAAGAACAAACAGCAAAAAATTATCAATTACATGATCAATTACAAATCTTAAAATCAGCTATTAAAGATTACCAGAACTCACTGGATTCCCCAATTACATTGAATGAACTACATACAGGACAAAATACAAACCCTCAAACCCATAAAGGCCTGTGTTGTTGATGATATCCTAAATAAAATTATACATATGCAGACCACGAATTCCAATTGCCTATATTTAACACCATCCTCAGCTCTGGAATCTTCCCCAAAATTCAGAACCAAGGACTGCTCAACCCAATCCACAAAAGTGGAGACAAATTCAACCCCAATAACTACCATGGAATAAGCGTCAACAGCAACCGCTGGAAAATCCTCTGCATTATTATTAACAGCAGACTCCTATATTTCCTCAGCAGGGCTGGATTAAGAAATCATATGCCCCGGGTCAAAAGAAAATCAGCCTTTAAAAAAATGCATTTCATGCAATTCTATGTTATTTACATGACAGAATATATTAGCTGAATCTTTTTTAATACCATACAATTGACCGAAATGACTGGATACTCTGACTGACAAATTTAAATCAATCTGGTCTTGAAATCAAACAAACAATAGCCCATGTCAATAAGGAAATATTAGGATTGTCACACCCTGACCATAGTTTGATTTGTATGTTTCTATGTTTTGTTTGGTCAGGGTGTGATCTGAGTGGGCATTCTATGTTGTGTGTCTAGTTTGTCTGTTTCTGTGTTTGGCCTGATATGGTTCTCAATCAGAGGTAGGTGTTAGTCATTGTCTCTGATTGGGAACCATATTTAGGTAGCCTGTTTGGTGTTGGGTTTTGTGGGTGATTGTTCCTGTGTTAGTGTTTGTGCCACACGGGACTGTTTTCGGGTTTTCCCTTTGTTGTTTTGGTTATGTGTTCAGTTTTCTAATTAAAGAACCATGAATAATAACCACGCTGTGTTTTGGTCCACCTCTCCTTCATCGCAAGAAAACTGTTACAAGGATGAAATATATATACGGTATACTGTATATATCATAGGCTACAGTAGGCTACAATACTGAACAAAAATATAAACATAACATACAGTATAAAGAGTTAGTCCCATGTTTCATGAGTTGAAATAAAAGATCACATTAATTCTCCATACGCACAAAAACCTTATTTCTCTAAAATGCTGTGCTCAAATTTGTTTACCTCACTGTTAGTAAGCAATTCTGCTTTGCTAAAATAATCCATCCACCTCACAGGTGGGGCATATCAAAAACCTGATTTAAACTGCATGATCATTACACACAGCAAAATGCCAGTTGTGAGGGGAGGTTTTAGGGAGCGTGCAATTGGAATTTCTGACTGCAGGAATGCACACCAGAGCTACTGCCAGATTGAATGTTCATTTCTCTACCATTAGCTGCCTCTAACATAATTTTAGAGAATTTGGCAGTGCGTCCAACCGGCATCACAAGCGCAGATCATGTAAAACCACGCCAGCCCAGGACCTCCACATCTGACTTCTTCACCTGTTAGATGGTCTGAGACGAGCCACCTGAACAGCTGATGAAACTGATGGATTGCACAACTGAAGATTTCTGCACAAACAGTAAGAAATCTCAGGGAAGCTCATCTTTGTGTTCTTCGTCCTCACCAGGGTCTAGACCTGACTGCAGTTCGGCCTCATAACCGACGTCAGCGGGCAAATGCCCACCTTCGATGGCACGCTGGAGAAGTGTGTTCTTCAAGGATGAATCCCAGTTTCAACTGTACCCGCCAGATGGCAGACATCGTGTAAGGCGTTGTGTGGGCAAGCGGTTTGCTGATGTCAACGTTGTGAACAGAGTGCCCCATGGTGGAGGTGGGGTTATGGTATGGGCAGGCATAAGCTAAGGACAACAAAGATATTTGCATTTTATCTATCACAATTTCAATGCACAGAGATACTGTGATGAGATCCTAAGGCCCATTGTCGTGCCATTGAAGAGGAGTGGGACAACATTTCACAGGCCACAATCAACTTTATGCGAAGGAGATGTGTCACGCTGCATTTGGCAAATGGTGGTCAAAATCTGATACTTATGGTTTTCTGATCCACGCCCCAACCTTTTTTTTAAGGTATCTGTGACCAACAGACGCATATCTGTATTCCCAGTTACAGTTGAAGTTGGAAGTTTACATACACCTTAGCCAAATACATTTAAACAATGTAAAGTTTTTCAAAAATCATGACATTTAAACCAAGTAAAAATTCCCTGTTTCAGGTCATTTAGGATCACCACCTTATTTTAAGAATGTAAAATGTCAGAATAATAGTAGAGAGAACTATTTATTTCAGCTATTATTTCTTTCATCACATTCCCAGTGGGTCAGATGTTTACATACACTCAATTAGTATTTGGTAGCATTGCCTTTAAGTTATTTAACTTGGGTCAAACATTTTGGGTAGATTTCCACAATCTTCCCACAATAAGTGGGTGAATTTTGGCCCATTCCTCCTGACAGAGCTGTTGTAAGGAGTCAGGTTTCTAGTCCTTTTTGCTCGCACATGCCTTTTCAGTTTGTGCCCACAAATGTTCTATAGGATTGAGGCCAGGGCTTTGTGATGGCCACTCCAATACCTTGACTTTATTGTCCTTAAGCCATTTTGCCACAAATTTGAAGTATGCTTGAGGTCATTGTCTATTTTGAGACGAAGCTTTAATTTCCTGACTGATGTCTTGAGATGTTGCTTCAATATATCCACATAATTTTCCTGCCTCATGATGCCACCTATTTTATGAAGTGCACCAGTCCCTCCTGCAGCAAAGCACCCCCACAACATGATGCTGCCACCAGCGTGCTTCACGGTTGGGATGGTATTCTTCAGCTTGCAAGCATCCCCTTTTTCCTCCAAACATAACGATGGGCATTATGGCCAAACAGTTCTATTTTTTGATTCATCAGACCAGAGGACATTTCTCCAAAAAGTATGACCGTTGTCCCCATGTGCAGTTGCAAACCGTAGTCTGGATTTTTATGGTGGTTTTGGAGCAATGGCTTCTTTCTTGCTGAGCAGCCTTTCAGGTTATGTCGATATCCTATCGGATAAATTGGTCATCAAATTTGATCTGATCTACATCTAAGTAACAACAATAGACAAACATGGTGTGCTTAAATTAATACACAAACCATTGTATTTTCCTTGTCTATATTGAATACATAAATTAAACATTCACAGTGTAGGTTGGAAAAAGTATGTGAACCCCTAGGCTAATGACTTCTCCAAAAGCTAATTGGAGTCAGGAGTCAGCTAACCTGGAGTCCAATCAATGAGATGAGATTGGATCTGCCTTGGTTAGAGCTGCCTTGCCCTATAAAAAAACACTCACAAAATGTGAGTTTGCGGTTCACAAGAACCATTGCCTAATGTGAACCATGCCTCGAACAGAAGAGATCTCAGAAGAATTTTTGACTTGCATAAAGCTGAAAAGGGTTACAAAGTATCTCTAAAAGCCTTAATGTTCATCAATCCACGGTAAAAAAAAATGTCTATAAATTGAGAAAGTTCAGCACTCTTGCTACTCTCCCTAGGAGTGGCCGTCCTGCAAAAATGACTGCAAGAGCACAGCACAGAATGCTCAATGATGTTAAAAAGAATTATAGAGTGTCAGCTAAAGACTTGCAGAAATCTCTGGAACATGCAAACATCTCTGTTGACAAGTCTACAATATGTAAAACAATGAACAAGAATGGTATTCATGTGAAGACACCATGGAAGAAGCCACTGCTGTCCAAAAGAAACATTGCTGCACGTCTGTGTCATGCAGGTGAATGAGGACCCAAAAGCGACTTGGCGAAAACAGAGTCTTTAATCCAGTAAAGTAATTCTACAAAAATAAGACATAATTCCACTCGTAATGACGAGAACAGACTGGAGACTCGATCAAGAACTGCAGGTTGCCTCGGGAAGGCACTTGAACCTAGCAGACTCAGACACCTGCTCTCCACGCAGCATCTGAGGGAAACACGACACGACAGGGCGAAACACAGACACAGCACGGTGAACAATAGACAAGGATCCGACAGGACAGGAACGGAAAACAAGGGAAGAAATAGGGACTCTAATCAGGGGAAAAGATAAGGAACAGGTGTGGGAAGACTAAATGATTGATTAGGGGAATAGGAACAGCTGGGAGCAGGAACGGAACGATAGAGAGAAGAGAGAGAGGAAGGGAGAGAGAAAAAGAGGAGAACGAACCTAAAAAGACCAGCAGGGGGAAAACGAAGAGGGAAAAGCAAAATGACAAGACAATCTAAGACAAAACATGACAGTACCCCCCCACTCACCGAGCGCCTCCTGGCGCACTCGAGGAGGAATCCTGGCGGCAACGGAGGAAATCATCAATGAGTGAACGGTCCAGCACGCCCCGAGACGGAACCCAACTCCTCTCCTCAGGACCGTAACCCTCCCAATCCACTAAGTATTGGTGACCCCGTCCCCGAGAACGCATGTCCATGATCCTACGTACCTTGTAAATAGGTGCGCTCTCGACAAGGACGGGAGGGGGAGGGAAGACGAACGGGGTGCGAAGAAAGGGCTTGACACAGGAGACATGGAAGACAGGATGGACGCGACGAAGATGTCGCGGAAGAAGCAGTCGCACAGCGACAGGATTGACGACCTGGGAGACACGGAACGGACCAATGAACCGCGGAGTCAACTTACGAGAAGCTGTCGTAAGAGGAAGGTTGCGAGTGGAAAGCCACACTCTCTGGCCGCAACAATACCTTGGACTCTTAATCCTGCGTTTATTGGCGGCTCTCACAGTCTGTGCCCTGTAACGGCAAAGTGCAGACCTCACCCTCCTCCAGGTGCGCTCACAACGTTGGACAAACGCTTGAGCGGAGGGAACGCTGGACTCGGCAAGCTGGGAAGAGAACAGAGGAGGCTGGTAACCCAGACTACTCTGAAACGGAGATAACCCGGTAGCAGACGAAGGAAGCGAGTTGTGAGCGTATTCTGCCCAGGGGAGCTGTTCTGCCCAAGACGCAGGGTTTCTGAAAGAAAGGCTGCGTAGTATGCGACCAATCGTCTGATTGGCCCTCTCTGCTTGACCGTTAGACTGGGGATGAAACCCGGAAGAGAGACTGACGGACGCACCAATCAAACGACAGAACTCCCTCCAAAACTGTGACGTGAATTGCGGGCCTCTGTCTGAAACGGCGTCTAACGGGAGGCCATGAATTCTGAACACATTCTCGATGATGATTTGTGCCGTCTCCTTAGCGGAAGGAAGTTTAGCGAGGGGAATGAAATGTGCCGCCTTAGAGAACCTATCGACAACCGTAAGAATCACAGTCTTCCCGCAGACAAAGGCAGACCGGTAATGAAGTCTAGGGCGATGTGAGACCATGGTCGAGAAGGAATGGGGAGCGGTCTGAGACGACCGGCAGGAGGAGAGTTACCCGACTTAGTCTGCGCGCAGTCCGAACAAGCGGCCACGAAACGGCGCGTGTCACGCTCCTGAGTCGGCCACCAAAAGCGCTGGCGAATAGACGCAAGAGTGCCTCGAACACCGGGATGACCAGCTAACTTGGCAGAGTGAGCCCACTGAAGAACAGCCAGACGAGTGGAAACAGGAACGAAAAGGAGGTTACTAGGACAAGCGCGCGGCGACGCAGTGTGCGTGAGTGCTTGCTTAACCTGTCTTTCAATTCCCCAGACTGTCAACCCGACAACACGCCCATAAGGAAGAATCCCCTCGGGATCAGTAGAAGCCACAGAAGAACTAAACAGACGGGATAAGGCATCAGGCTTGGTGTTTTTGCTACCCGGACGGTAAGAAATCACAAACTCGAAACGAGCGAAAAACAACGCCCAACGAGCTTGACGGGCATTAAGTCGTTTGGCAGAACGGATGTACTCAAGGTTCTTATGGTCTGTCCAAACGACAAAAGGAACGGTCGCCCCTCCAACCACTGTCGCCATTCGCCTAGGGCTAAGCGGATGGCGAGCAGTTCGCGGTTACCCACATCATAGTTGCGTTCAGATGGCGACAGGCGATGAGAAAAATAAGCGCAAGGATGAACCTTATCGTCAGACTGGAAGCGCTGGGATAGAATGGCTCCCACGCCTACCTCTGAAGCGTCAACCTCGACAATGAATTGTCTAGTGACGTCAGGAGTAACGAGGATAGGAGCGGACGTAAAACGTTCTTTTAGAAGATCAAAAGCTCCTGGGCGGAACCGGACCACTTAAAACACGTCTTGACAGAAGTAAGAGCTGTGAGAGGGGCAGCAACTTGACCGAAATTACGAATGAAACGCCGATAGAAATTAGCGAAACCTAAAAAGCGCTGCAACTCGACACGTGACCTTGGAACGGGCCAATCACTGACAGCTTGGACCTTAGCGGTATCCATCTGAATGCCTTCAGCGGAAATAACGGAACCGAGAAAAGTAACGGAGGAGACATGAAAAGAGCACTTCTCAGCCTTCACGTAGAGACAATTCTCTAAAAGGCGCTGTAGAACACGTCGAACGTGCTGAACATGAATCTCGAGTGACGGTGAAAAATCAGGATATCGTCAAGATAGACAAAAACAAAGATGTTCAGCATGTCTCTCAGAACATCATTAACTAATGCCTGAAAAACAGCTGGCGCATTGGCGAGACCAAACGGCAGAACCCGGTACTCAAAATGCCCTAACGGAGTGTTAAACGCCGTTTTCCACTCGTCCCCCTCTCTGATGCGCACGAGATGGTAAGCGTTACGAAGGTCCAACTTAGTAAAGCACCTGGCTTCCTGCAGAATCTCGAAGGCTGATGACATAAGGGGAAGCGGATAACGATTCTTAACCGTTATGTCATTCAGCCTCGATAATCCACGCAGGGGCGCAGAGTACCGTCCCTTTTCTTAACAAAAAAGAACCCCGCCCCGGCCGGAGAGGAAGAAGGCACTATGGTACCGGCGTCAAGAGACACAGATAAATAATCCTCGAGAGCCTTACGTTCGGGAGCCGACAGAGAGTATAGTCTACCCCGAGGAGGAGTGGTCCCTGGAAGGAGATCAATACTACAATCATACGACCGGTGAGGAGGAAGGGAGTTGGCTCGGGACCGACTGAAGACCGTGCGCAGATCATGATATTCCTCCGGCACTCCTGTCAAATCGCCAGGTTCCTCCTGAGAAGTGGGGACAGAAGAAATGGGAGGGATGGCAGACATTAAACACTTCACATGACAAGAAACGTTCCAGGATAGGATAGAATTACTAGACCAATTAATAGAAGGATTATGACATACTAGCCAGGGATGACCCAAAACAACAGGTGTAAAAGGTGAACGAAAAATCAAAAAAGAAATAGTCTCACTGTGGTTACCAGATACTGTGAGAGTTAAAGGTAGTGTCTCAAATCTGATACTGGGAAGATGACTACCATCTAAGGCAAACATGGGCGTAGGCTTGTCTAACTGTCTGAAAGGAATGTCATGTTTCCGAGCCCATGCTTCGTCCATGAAACAACCCTCAGCCCCGAGTCAATCAAGGCACTGCATGTAGCACCCGAACCGGTCCAGCGTAGATGGACCGACATAGTAGTACAGGATCTAGATGAAGAGACCTGAGTAGTAGCGCTCACCAGTAGCCCTCCGCTTACTGATGAGCTCTGGCCTTTTACTGGACATGAATTGACAAAATGTCCATCAAATCCGCAATAGAGGCACAGGCGGTTGGTGATCCTCCGTTCCCTCTCCTTAGTCGAGATGCGAATACCTCCCAGCTGCATGGGCTCAGTCTCTGAGCCAGAGGAGGGAGATGGTTGCGATGCGGAGCAGGGAAACACCGTTGACGCGAGCTCTCTTCCACGAGCTTGGTGACGAAGATCTACCCGTCGTTCTATGCGGATGGCGAGAGCAATCAAAGAGTCCACACTGGAAGGAACCTCCCGAGAGAGAATCTCATCTTTGACCACTGCGTGGAGTCCCTCCAGAAAACGAGCGAGCAGCGCCGGCTCGTTCCAGTCACTAGAGGCAGCAAGAGTGCGAAACTCTATAGAGTAATCCTTTATGGATCGATCACCTTGGCATAGGGAAGCCAGGGCCCTAGAAGCCTCCCTACCAAAAACTGAACGGTCAAAAACCCGAATCATCTCCTCTTTAAAGTTCTGGTAATTGTTTGAACAATCAGCCCTTGCCTCCCAGATAGCTGTGCCCCACTCGAGCCCGGCCAGTAAGGAGTGAAATGACGTAAGCAACCCGAGCTCTCTCGCTAGAGTATGTGTTGGGTTGGAGAGAGAACACAATATCACACTGGGTGAGAAAGGAGCGGCACTCCGTGGGCTGCCCGGAGTAGCAAGGTGGGTTATTAACCCTAGGTTCCGGAGGCTCGGCAGGCCAGGAAGTAACAGGTGGCACGAGACGAAGACTCTGGAACTGTCCAGAGAGGTCGGAAACCTGAGCGGCCAGGTTCTCCACGGCATGGCGAGCAGCAGACAATTCCTGCTCGTGTCTGCCGAGCATGGCTCCTTGGATCTCGACGGCAGTGTTACGAACGTCTGTAGTCGCTGGGTCCATTCTTTGGTCGGATCCTTCTGTCATGCAGGTGAATGAGGACCCAAAAGCGACTTGGCGAAAACAGAGTCTTTAATCCAGTAAAGTAATTCTACAAACATAAGACATAATTCCACTCGTAATGACGAGAACAGACTGAGACTCGATCAAGAACTGCAGGTTGCCTCGGGAAGGCACTTGAACCTAGCAGACTCAGACACCTGCTCTCCACGCAGCATCTGAGGGAAACACGACACGACAGGGCGAAACACAGACACAGCACGGTGAACAATAGACAAGGATCCGACAGGACAGGAACGGAAAACAAGGGAAGAAATAGGGACTCTAATCAGGGGAAAAGGTAAGGAACAGGTGTGGGAAGACTAAATGATTGATTAGGGGAATAGGAACAGCTGGGAGCAGGAACGGAACGATAGAGAGAAGAGAGAGAGGAAGGGAGAGAGAAAAAGAGGAGAACAAACCTAAAAAGACCAGCAGGGGGAAAACGAAGAGGGAAAAGCAAAATGACAAGACAATCTAAGACAAAACATGACAGTCTGAAGTGCACCTGGATGTTCCACAGGGCTACTGGCCAAATCTGTTGTGGACAGATGTAATTACAGTTGAGTTGTTTGGAAGGAACAACACACCAACATCAAAACCTCATCCCAACTGTAAAGTATGGTGGAGGGAGCGTCATAGTTGGGGGCTGCTTTCCTCCTCAGGGCCTGGCCAGCTTGCTATCATCGACGGAAAAATGAATTCACAATTTTATCAATACATTTTGCTGGAGAAAGTCAGGCTATCTGTCTGCCAATTGAAGCTCAACAGAAGATGAGTGATGCAACAATACAACGACCCAAAACACAGAAGTAAATCGACAACAGGATGGCTTCAACAGAAGAAAATATGCCTTCTGGAGTGGCTCAGTCAGTGGCATGACCTCAAGAGAGCATTTTACACCAAGAATATTGCTGTACTGAAACAGTTTTGTAAAGAGGAACGGTCCAAAATTCCTCCTGACCGTTGTGCGGGTCTGATGTGCAACTACAGAAAATATTTGGTTGAGGTTATTTCTGCTCAAGTTATTAAATCCAAAGGTTCACCTACTTTTCCCACCCTGCACTGTAAATGTTTACACAGTGTGTTCAATAAAGACATGGAAATGTATAATTGTTTGTGTGTTACTAGTTTAAGCAGACTGTTGTTGTGACCTAGATGAAGATCACATTTTCTGACCAATTTATGCAGAAACCAGGTATTCCCAAAGGGTTCACATACTTTTTCTTGCCTCTGTATATGTTATGGTGTAGGGTGCATTTTCCTGGTATGATTTAAGTCCACTTGTAGAATCTATGCAAAGGCGCATTGAAGCTGTTCTGTTAGCTCGAGGTGATCCAACACCCTTTAAAGACACTATGTTGGTGTTTCCTTTATTTTGGCAGATATCTGTATGTGCTTGTGATAAAACTTCCTCCACAATTAAGTTTAAAATAAAAAACTATTGATCCTGTGTGAAATAATGAATCTCTCTGGTGTGTTTTGAACATTCAGATGGGCTCCTGTAGTTAGATAAAAACAATATAATAAAAAAAACTCTGTTTGTATTTGTTTTTTCCTCCTGAGATTCTCCAAAATGAAAATATTCTATTTTTGCATCACAGCACTGAAGTGTAAGAGGCCTCCAATTTTTTTTAAAGGACTGTATCTTCATATTTACCACTTCAGTCCTGTTTCAGTAATAATGAAATCAGACCTTCTTGTTCAATATCTGATAATCTACAATTTTGACAGGAGTGATTAAAACATGCTTATAATGGTCCTCTGAGTACTTTAAAAAAGGTTTGGTATACCTCCACTGGTATACCATCCAGCCCTGGAGTTTTCCCAGACTAAAAGGCTTAAAGGCTTTAAAACCTCATGGGGATAGGGCTGTCTACTGCCCCCGCTGGAGTAATTGCGTGCCCATAGTAAACATAATTTTTTTTTGTCAAAAGTTGCTAATATATGCAAATAAAAAATATTATTGAATAGAAAACACTCTAAAGCTTCTAAAACCGTTTAAATTATGTCTGTATGTAAAGCAGAACTCTCAGGGCAGTCATTCTCCCAAACTCTCTCTTGTCATCAGAAAAGTTTGCCCAACTTTGACGTCATCGACCCCCCCTTCCCAAGCAGTTACAGTTCTGGGAACAGTCTTTCTGTCTTCAGCGCGATCTCAGCTTTCAATGGGGCTTCTCATTGTGAGAATCGCGCGCTCACGAGAGTTTTGGCTGGCCTAAACCTTTCGGTCACGTGAAAAAACAGGTCACTTTTATGCACGCTCTGGTCAAGTCCTGTCTTTTTTCCAAGATCGATTAAACGGTGCCTGTGTTTCTGTTCGTCCTCACGATTGCTGTACACCTTTATAACATGTTACAGCTTGATTATGAAGTTAGTT
>NC_060186.1:36886171-36933671 GCF_021184085.1 Oncorhynchus gorbuscha
AGCTAGCGTAACGTTACTGCATTTTAGCGTACGCATACACGTAACTGCCAAAATAAAGGAAACACCAACATATAGTGTCTTAATAGGGCGTTGGACCCACACGAGCGAGAATAGCTTCAATGCACCTTGGCATAGATTCTACAAGTGTCTGGAACTCTATCGGGGGGATGCGACACCATTCTTCCACAAGAAACTCGGCGACGATTTAGCAGCAGGGGAAACACTGGACACGATATAGGCCTAGAGTCAGAGTCTACAACTGAAGCTTCGGTCATTCCGTTTGGAACCAGGCCCTTCTCAGAGTCCTGGAAATGAAAGGACCATGATGTTGATGACATGGTGGTGTTCTTCCCTATACACTCACCCTGTTGTAGAAGGGGTGCTGGGGGCCAGCTATGCCACTGTAGTAGCTGCTGTGTGGCGGTGGGGACACCACCCCGGGCGGGTTGAAGGGCCCGTTGAAGGAGGGGGAGTAGGCGGACATGCCTGACTGCTGGCTATAGACGGAGGTAGGGCGGGGAGCGGCCTCCTGCAATGGTAGACTGGGATAGGTCACTGCTCCGATGCTCATCTGCTCCCTGGCAGCACGCACATCTGGGGGGGGGGGGGGATACAGGCAAAGAGAAATGTGAAATTCAAAGTAACTGCTGCACTCAGGTTGCCTACGTCATGTCTACAAACAATTGTGTGGAACTCAAATTATTTGGCACACAGACACAGTTAGCTAGGCTCCCCTTCACCTGCGATATGCACGTCAGAGAGCGAGAGAGGGACGCACGCTGACAGAAAAAGTTTTTACAAAACTCAGATGTTGTAAATTGACTAATAAGTACATTTGATAAGTAGTTTTATTATGTATGAACAGGCTTACATCTAAAATGCACTGAAAACAAACCTGAAACAAACTATAGTACCTCTATGACTCTCACTCACCTGCGATGATCTCTCGTAGTTTGGGGTCGAGGTTGACGGTGCAGGGCAGGAAAGTTTTCATGTCGCGCGAGTTGAGGACCGGGGTACGGGAAGAGAGGAACACCTCGAAGCTACGCACATCCCCGTCAATCTCCAACAGGGGCTCCACATCTTTAGTGGTGGGAATGTTTTTGGAGATCCTAAAAACACCAGAGATAAACATTGAAAAAGCCATTACAGATGAGGAAAGAGCTATAGCTATTCTAAACTCAACGGCTGCTTCTTTTGTTTGGTATACTTTTATGTAGCTTTACCCACAAAAGACTTAGATACAACATCAAATGTATCTTTATCCAAAACATGTAGGTCCGGGAAGGAGGTTACAGGAAATGAAATTGCAATAAGGAAAATAATATCATTTTAAAAATAAGAAAAAAATAAGAATTCTGTGAGCTTCACGGATAAGGCACATAAAATAATATTTCAAGTGACAATGAAGGAAGTTTGAATCATTCAGGGGAACATTTTTTTAATGGAATATACAGTTGAAGTCGGAAGTTTACATACACTTAGGTTGGAGTCATTAAAACTTGTTTTTCAACCACTCCACAAATTTCTTGTAAACAAACTGTAGTTTTGGCAAGTCGGCTAGGACATCTACCTTGTGCATGACACAAGTCATTTTTTCAACAATTATTTACAGACAGATTATTTCACTTATAACTCAGTGTATCACAATTCCAGTGGGTCAGAAGTTTACATACACTAAGTTGACTGTGCCTTTAAACAGCTTGGAAAATTCCAGAAAATGAAGTCATGGCTTTAGAAGCTTCTGTTAGGCTAATTGACATCATTTGAGTCAATTGGAGGTGTACCTGTGGATGTATTTCAAGGCTTACCTTCAAACTCAGTGCCTCTTTGCTTGACATCATGGGAAAATCAAAAGAAATCAGCCAAGACCTCAGAAAAAAATGTGTAGACCTCCACAAGTCTGGTTCATCCTTGGGAGCAATTTCCGAACGCCTGAAGGTACCACATTCATATGTACAAACAATAGTACGCAAGTATAAACACCATGGGACCAAGCACCCATCCTACCACTCCCCTCTGTCTCCTAGAGATTAATGTACTTTGGTGCGAAAAGTGTACTTTGGTGCGCAAATCAATCCCAGAACAACAGCAAAGGACCTTGTGAAGATGCTGGAGGAAACAGGTACAAAAGTATCTATATCCACAGTAAAACAAGTCCTATATCGACATAACCTGAAAGTCCGCTCAGCAAGGAAGAAGCTACTGCTCCAAAACTCCCATAAAAAAACCAGACTACGGTTTGCAAATGCACATGGGGACAAAGATCATACTTTTTGGAGAAATGTGCAGTGACTACGCTTTTGACTGATGGGTAATTTAAATTAAACTACAATAAGCCAACCAATTGGACGCAATTCTAATGATGATTCAACCAAATAAACAAAACCTTATTGCACATTTTCAAAACAGATCTTTCTCATTTAAAACAAAACCCTCACTCCTGCAACTTAAGACATGTGTTTCAAGAAGATCTTAGTTTTGGGGGATTTGGAGAGGGGGTTGGGGACCACAGTACCTCTGGTAGATGGTCTTGAGGGTGACCTAGTGTTAGGGGGTATAGGGGGACTATAGTACACTACCTTTCCTAGATGGTCTTGGGTGTAGTTTTAAAAGGACTACATTACCTCTCATAGATTGTCTTTAGGGCGGCCTGGTCGGGAATGCCGTCGGTCTCCTCCAGGAATAGGATGAGCCAGGAGGTCCTGTAGGGCCACGTCTCAGTAAGGTTGATCCACGACGCCAGGCGGTCCCAGTTGAACGTGATCTGATTGGCCCTTAGCAGACGACCTGTAGACAAACAGAACAGCATTGTGCCAGTCATCCTGGAGAAAACAAACAGTGTTTCCTCCACAATATATTATTCACAATCATCTGTCCATTAATCATTTTCTAGATGGCCAATTGTGGTTTATCTAGTAAACCCAGTGACAAACATGGGGGTAGCTACTGTGTTTGTCTGCCTGCATGACTGTGTGGGTTTGTGTCTGACTGTGTGTGCCCCACCTGTGACAGAGACTATGTTGAGCAGCCTCCGCATGGTCTGGGGACTGATGTCACTGAACCAGTCCTCTGTCACCAGCAGCTTGCTCAGGTCAAAGGACATCTGCCTCGTCACCGTCCTCTGCATCTGCCTGCGCCGGTATGTGTCCTATACACAGACAGAGAAACCATATATTAACTTTGTTCAAAAGTCGACTTTGGGCACGGTCCAACTCGGCCCCTCGGCCCTTTTCTTAAGATTCTAACAGAAATGGGACGTGCCTTTGGTGGTTCATCGATGTGCCATTCTGGTAATGTGCGCCGCGACCGACGTAGCTAGTTATTTAGCCAAGCTGGCCGCTTTAGCTAGCCACTAACTCCTTAAGTGTGTGTGCTGACATCATTTCACAGGATTTGTTTTAAGACGGAAGCTGTAGAGATCGGTAAGACATGGCACTTCTGTAGCCTAATATCTTATTCATCCATTTGTTTTTAAGCATTAAATGACCTGGTATGATGGTGATCATCAATCGGATCTTTATTGACCACAGAGATTCAGGACTCCCATTCAACACCCCATCTGAAAGATGGCACCCTACAAAGGGCAATGTCCCCAATCCCTGCCTTGGGAGCTTTTTTTCAGACCAGAGGAAAGAGCTATGAGATTGGTCCTGGATGCATCCCAAATGGCACCCTATCTTCTTTATAGTGCACTACTTATGACCAGAAAACAAAATGTCTGGTAAAGAGAAGTGCACTACAGAGGGAATAGAATCAAAGCACCTGCATATGACTGAATTTCCATGTGTAGATAGATGTGTGGTTATTATATTGATTTAAACATGCCCGATCTGAAGGCGTTTGATGATACTATTAGTGGCTGTGTTGACCCATATGCCAGTCCTCTTCGGGAATCCACCAGGCCACACACACACAAACACGCACGGCAAGAAGTGCACCAGCAGAAACGGTCACCCTGATGCTAGCTCCAAGTTGTTTACTCTTGCGTCATTTTTTACTTTATTTGCTCATGACGTTTCTGTGATTTCTATGACAGACATGCACTTCTGGACATCAGAACGGCGGTTACTCACCAGAAATATTGACTTTCCAGAACCATACACTTTTTTTTTTTGTTCTCCAGAAGCAGTTCCATTCATTCTGGTAGCCCTACCAAAAAGACAACGACGGAGGCGAGGAAGGAGAGCTGGCCGTTCTAGTCAGACTAAGGAGGGCAAATCATCCACCGCAGTCTCTGGACAATAAGGTAGACAAGCTCAGGGCAAGGATTTCCCATCAACGGGACACAGACAGTAACGTAATACACCTGACTGAAACATGGCTCTCGGATTCCGTGCTGAATCCAGCTATCCAGACTGCTGAGTTTTCCCTACATTGCGCGGACAGGGTCGAAAGGAATTATCCAGGAAAAGTAAAGGAGGGGTTTGCTTCAGCATCAACAACACAATGGTGTGACTGCGGTAATGTATAAACCTTACGACTTTTTGTTCTCCCGATCTAGAATATCTCCCGACTAAATGTCGACCCCAAAATACTAACCCTTGCTGTCTCCCTGCACAGACCTGCACCTTTGAGATTCTCCAAACATTCAACCTATACACACACAAACACCCATGAACACCCATAAACACAAACACACACACACAGCTGTTCTATTATATACTATTAATTAATCTGCACGACCAAGACACTACTTTATATTTGTACAGTCATACTTATAGCACATTCATTATCTATACTGTATACCATATTGCGTACATAGAAGGCTGTTACTATGCATACCTCTTTTACTATTGTAATTATTGATAATTGTACTGCAATGTTGAGGCAGCTAGCAGACAAGCATTTCACTGTACCTTTTGTCCATGCTGTAAACTGTGTACGTGACAAATTAAATGAGATTTGATTTGACACACACACACTCTTCTCTCTCTTACCCTGCGGTTTAGGGTGGTCTTGCTGCCAAACTTTGTCATTTCTCCGATGCTGTGCTGGGATAGCTTCCTGTCTAGCTCCTCATGCCAGCCTACAGACAGGAAAGATGTAGATGAGAAATCAGAGCTAATAACAGATCAATCATTTGACACATTCAGTCATAGTCCCGATTTGGGAGCTACAGTTGTGTGCAAAGGGAGTCATTTGGGTTTTGGAGGTGGCTGTATGTGTTCAGTGTCTGGATGAATGTGAATGAGCGCGTGTGCACGAGTCATGTGTGGCTGTGCAAGTCCATCTTTACCGTCTGAGTGGTACGGATTACCGTCTGAGTTGCTGGTGTCTCCGTTAGCAGGCGCTGCCACACACATCTTCCTGGCGCTACTCAACCCCCGGCTGTTGAGGAAGACGGGCAGGTGGACGATGTTCCTCATGTAGTCATGGCCGTTGATGTTGGAGTCCCTGAGCACGCTGTTCAGGTTCTGGTTGATGGCCTTGATGATGATGTGGGGGTCGCTGGCGAAGATGGAGATGAAGGGGCCTTTGGAAAACAGCACCCTCACCTGGTGAAGCAGGGAGAAACAAGGTACATATGGTGAGGTGTGTGGGGAAAGAAAGGTGTGTGTGTGTGTTTAATTATCCTTGTGGGTACCAGAAATCCTCACAAGGATTGTAAAACAAGGAAAAAAAAAAGAAAGAAAAAAATCAGACAAGTGGGGACATTTTGCCAAACCCCACGAGGAAAAATGCTATTTTAGGCTTAGGTTTAGGGATAGGGTTACAATTAAGATATGGCATTAGGTATAGTTTTAGGGTTAGGAGCTAAGGTTAGGTTTAGGGTTACAATTAGGGTTAGGAGTTAGGGGTAGGTATAGTTTTAGGGTTAGGAGTTAAGGTTAGGTTTAAGGAAAATAGGGGTTAGGGTTTAGTGAAAATATCCTTTTGGAAGCCGTGTGTGTGTAGCATATTCGTTTTTCTATTCTAAAACCTTTTCCACAGCAGCCAGCTCATAACTCCATTATCCAAATGTGCAAGACATTGAAATATTATATTATGTGACTGCTGTCAATGTCTCAACAAATTGCTCTAATCAATGAGGGATGTTGCTTCTGACGACAAAGACATTACATTTACATTACATTTAAGTCATTTAGCAGACGCTCTTATCCAGAGCGACTTACAAATTGGTGCATTCACCTTATGACATCCAGTGGAACAGCCACTTTACAATAGTGCATCTAAATATTTTAAGGGGGGGTGAGAAGGATTACTTTATCCTATCCTAAGTATTCCTTAGATGGGGTTTCAGGTGTCTCCGGAAGGTGGTGATTGACTCCGCTGTCCTGGCGTCGTGAGGGAGTTTGTTCCACCATTGGGGAGCCAGAGCAGCGAACAGTTTTGACTGGGCTGAGCGGGAACTGTACTTCCTCAGTGGTAGGGAGGCGAGCAGGCCAGAGGTGGATGAACGCAGTGCCCTTATTTGGGTGTAGGGCCTGATCAGAGCCTGGAGGTACTGAGGTGCCGTTCCCCTCACAGCTCCGTAGGCAAGCACCATGGTCTTGTAGCGGATGCGAGCTTCAACTGGAAGCCAGTGGAGAGAGCGGAGGAGTGGGGTGACGTGAGAGAACTTGGGAAGGTTGAACACTAGACGGGCTGCGGCGTTCTGGATGAGTTGTAGGGGTTTAATGGCACAGGCAGGGAGCCCAGCCAACAGCGAGTTGCAGTAATCCAGACGGGAGATGACAAGTGCCTGGATTAGGACCTGCTCCGCTTCCTGTGTGAGGCAGGGTCGTACTCTGCGGATGTTGTAGAGCATGAACCTACAGGAACGGGCCACCGCCTTGATGTTAGTTGAGAACGACAGGGTGTTGTCCAGGATCACGCCAAGGTTCTTAGCGCTCTGGGAGGAGGACACAATGGAGTTGTCAACCGTGATGGCGAGATCATGGAACGGGCAGTCCTTCCCCGGGAGGAAGAGCAGCTCCGTCTTGCCGAAGTTCAGCTTGAGGTGGTGATCCGTCATCCATACTGATATGTCTGCCAGACATGCAGAGATGCGATTCGCCACCTGGTCATCAGAAGGGGGAAAGAAATCTTGCATAAAATATCCAATATTTACTTTGACCAAAGATTGCATTTGTAAACAAGAAGCAGCAAGTTTAGATCCTTAAATAAATTGATCAGATTACAGAAAATTGCATTACTGTAAATAATAAGAAAAATCATGACAGCTTCTGGAATCTTTGTGCGTAATGGATGTGTGTTCTTTCTATTATTGGGACAGATTGAAATAATTCCATTTGTAGACAAAAGCCCCACACAAGGTGAGGACTTGGGGAAGAACATATCAATGTTAGTGTTCAAGGTTATACTGTATACCCTACCACCCTTTGACTGTGTGTGTGTGTGTGTGTGTGTGTGTGTGTGTGTGTGTGTGTGTGTGTGTGTGTGTGTGTGTGTGTGTGTGTGTGTGTGTGTGTGTGTGTGTGTGTGTGTGTGTGTGTGTGTGTGTGTGTGTGTGTGTGTGTGTGTGTGTGTGTGTGTGTGTGTGTGTGTGTGTGTGTAAGCCCTGCCCAGGCCGCTCTGCCTCCTTAGGCGAGACATAGAAATCGCTGCCCCCCTCCTATCCACGCAGAATCAGAATTTAGTAGCCTACAGCGTTGGTTCGCAATGCAGTTTTGTGAATGCCCATCCATGTCGTAACGTTTGTAAAACAGGCATTTGCGTTGGCTTTATTCGCCTAGACATTAGTCCTGACCAATGATTAAGACTAAACACTTCGGCTATTTAAGAT
Organism: Oncorhynchus gorbuscha; assembly: GCF_021184085.1. Lineage (NCBI taxonomy): Eukaryota > Metazoa > Chordata > Actinopteri > Salmoniformes > Salmonidae > Oncorhynchus > Oncorhynchus gorbuscha. Next base: position 36,893,901 of record NC_060186.1, read on the forward strand.
GGGCATATGAGCTACCCAAGTTTATCAGTTGTAATTGTTTGCATATTTGCAATGAGAATCAATGTGCTTACACAGCGAGAAATGCAGAAGTATTTTCTTATTCGCTATGATCAGCTCGTAAAAAAAAATGTACTAATAGGCTTACTTGCATTCATGAGAATTTAGCCAATGGAGTGAAACTCCCGGACAGCACTCCTGAGTAGGGCTGTTGAGGTGACTGTATTACCACCACACCGGCAGTCATGAGCATTGACCGCAGTAATATTCCATGTAGCCGCTAAGTCACAGTAATCTCCTTTTATGCACTCTGGACATGCTTTGGTAGTACCCAACTCGCTAACGACAATCAGGTCCTAATGGCCTAGTACTCAGGACTTTACTGTCCCTCTAGCCACTCTGACATCAATGCAAATGAAAATCATATCAAAAACACACATCATCAAAGCAGTAGGCCTATAGTACTTTTAAAACTCACCTCACTGTGATGATCAATTAGAAAAAGAAGTTCAACAGCAGGTTGAAACAGTGTAAAACATGGTTGTTGTGGATGTTGTTTCATAGCTACACAGAATGTCTCACCACCATGCGTTTCCATCTCCTCTCTCTCCTTTACTCCTTTCTCGAGCACGCAGACGGGCTGTCAACAGTTTAGTGAAATGTATTTAAATGCAAAAACATGTTACTGTAGATGTTCCCACGCAGACTTGACTTGGTTTCCCATATTAAGTACTGGGTAGCTGCAGGAACAAGGTTGGAGAGCCCATGGCATACATAGTTTGGGCAGAATATCACAGCGAGAGCATGCTCCTCAAACAGTGGTTGATGCGTGGAGTGAAGTAAGTGTTGTTATATTTATTTCTCAGCTGCTCATATTAAGCACAAAACATTTGCTATTGGAGTGCATACAGATGACATGTCTTTTTCCCCCTGCCCCCGTTCCTGCCCATTTGATAACGGGCCATTCTAAATCAAAACTAATTTGACATATCAGACGAGATTAAATTGAGTATAGTCTGATGGGTGAAAATATGATCACTTGATGAGAACAGCTGTGCAGCCGGAGACAAGGGACAGAGCACAAGCTTGTTTTTGCTACTTTCTCAAATCATCAAGTCTATAGTCGCATCATGCAGCCCATATATGTTTCGATTTCTAAGGTATTCTAAGGTTTGTATCATTAACAACTAAAGTTCCCACATAACTAAAAATGTTGCATATAGGACCTGTTTCTCAATTATCATGTATACGTTCAACACAGCCATTTCAGTCGTTCTGTAACGGGAAAAATACCCTTTCTATTTTATTCTTCTTACTATAAAATCATCTAAAAGAAAATAATGTCACAGGACTTATATGCATAAATTGTCAGCTAAATGAACTAGCCCACAGCCTATGGCATGGAGCATAGCCAGATAACATAGGCCTACAGTAGTCAAACTCATCTTCAGTTCTTCTGAAATACATTTTCATTCATATCATGTTTCTTTAGACCTGACAAAAATATATTGGGGCAAAAAAGTATTTAGTCAGCCACCAATTATGCAAGTTCTCCCACTTAAAAAGATGAGGCCTGTAATTTTCATAGGTACACTTCAACTACGACAGACAAAATGAGAAAAAAAAATCCAGAAAATCACATTGTAGCATTTTTTATGAATTAATTTGCAAATTATGGTGGAAAATAAGTATTTGGTCAATAACAAAAGTTTATTTCAATACTGTTATATACCCTTTGTTGGCAATAACAGAGGTCAAACATTTTCTGTAAGTCTTCACAAGGTTTTCACACACTGTTGCTGGTATTTTGGCCCATTCCTCCATGCAGATCTCGCACTAGAGCAGTGATGTTTTGGGGCTGTTGCTGAGCAACACGGACTTTCAACTCCCTCCAAATATTTTCTATGGGGTTGAGATCTGGAGATTGGCTAGGCCACTCCAGGACCTTGAAATGCTTCTTACGAAGCCACTCCTTCGTTGCCCGGGCGATGTGTTTGGGATCATTGTCATGCTGAAAGACCCAGCCACGTTTCATCTTCAATGCCCTTGCTGATGGAGGTTGTCACTCAAAATCTCACGATACATGGCCCCATTCATTATTTTCTTTACACGGATCAGTCGTCCTGGCCCCTTTGCAGAAAAACAGCCCCAAAGCATGATGTTTCCACCCCCATGCTTCACAGTAGGTATGGTGTTCTTTGGATGCAACTCAGCATTCTTTGTCCTCCAAACACGCCGAGTTGAGTTTTTTTTAACCAAAAAGTTATATTTTGGTTTCATCTGACCATATGACATTCTCCCCATCTTCTTCTGGATTATCCAAATGCTCTCTAGCAAACTTCAGACGGGCCTGGACATGTACTGGCTTAAGCAGGGGGACACGTCTGGCACTGCAGGATTTGAGTCCCTGGCGGCGTAGTGTGTTACTGATGGTAGGCTTTGTTGCTTTGGTCCCAGCTCTCTGCAGGTCATTCACTAGGTGTGGTTCTGGGATTTTTGCTCACCGTTCTTGTGATCATTTTGACCCCACGGGGTGAGGTCTTGCGTGGAGCCCCAGTTCGAGGGAGATTATCAGTGGTCTTGTATATCTTCCATTTCCTAAAAATTGCTCCCACAGTTTATTTCTTCAAACCAAGCTGCTTACCTATTGCAGATTCAGTCTTCCCAGCCTGGTGCAGGTCTACAATTTTGTTTCTGGTGTCCTTTGACAGCTCTTTGGTCTTGGCCATAGTAGAGTTTGGAGTGTGACTGAGGTTGTGGACAGGTGTAAAGGCGTTCTTCATTTGTCGAAAGAGAGTCGGACCGAAATGCAGCGTGTTTGTTACTCATGACTTTAATGAATGAAGAGCGTAACATGAAATAACTAATACAATATACAAAAACAACAAACGGAACGAGAAACCTATTACAGCCCATCTGGTGAACACTACACAGAGACAGGAACAATCACCCACGAAATACAAAGCGAAACTCAGGCTACCTAAATACGGTTCCCAATCAGAGACAACGAGAATCACCTGACTCTGATTGAGAATCGCCTCAGGCAGCCAAGCCTATACAACACCCCTAATCAGCCGCGATCCCAAATACTACAAACCCCAATACGAAAAACAACATATAAACCCATGTCACACCCTGGCCTAACCAAACATATAACAAAAACACAAAATACAATGACCAAGGCGTGACAACAGGTGTCTTTTATACTGATAAAAAGTTCAAACAGGTGCCATTAATACAGGTAACGAGTGGAGGACAGAGGAGCCTCTTAAAGAAGAAGTTGCAGGCCTGTGAGAGCCAGAACTTTGCTTGTTTGTAGGTGACCAAATACTTATTTTTCACCATAATTTGCAAATAAATTCATTAAAAATTCTACAATGTGATTTTCTGGATTTTTAAAATCATTTTGTCTGTCATAGTTGAAGTGTACCTATGATGAAAATTACAGGCCTCTCATCTTTTTAAGTGGGAGAACTTGCTCAATTGGTGGCTGACTAAATACTTTTTTGCCCCACTGTATATTACATTGATTTGACTTTTTAAAATGTAGATGCTTCAAAGCGGCTTGTACGTGTGGAGGCCCGGAGATGCTAAAAGAGTTTATGTTAATTAACGTTCAATTACCGTGAGACTGGCAGTCTTTTGCTTGACGATAACCGGCTGACAACATTTCATGACCGCCACAGCCCTACTCCTGAGTAGCCCAATTTCATTCCATATTGCCCATTTTATTTTCACTTGTTCTGTTTTTAGGATATGGTGTTTGTTAACATGCAAAGTCATATTCAAATCGAAGTGCATTTTTATTTGATAGGGCAAGCCCTTTTGGCTATTTGTCATAAATATGGTCTCAAGTCTATAGGCTACAGAAAAACCACATAGGCTACTACTCTTTCTACTATAAGATACATCATTGATGTAGATGACTTGCGCGTTGGGGGACTGCCACAGCACTGCGTCTCTCCAACAGCACCCTAGAGAGGCACACTGGGCACGCGTAAGATAAATATTTTGCGGCCCTGACTTTGGCAATGTGGGCACTGCTTAACATGGTGAGGCATCAGCACTCACCTAAATGGCCCATATGCCGCTGGGAGAGAGACATTTTCATTGTTTTAGGCAGAATTATGTGAAGCAGTATGTGTTGTCGGAGGTGCATCTCGGTCAGTCTTGATGCCGCCCTCGTCAACTTGCCGTCTAAGTGGTTGCCTAATCCTGCCTAATGGGCGGGCTAGCCCTGTGCGTGTGGGGTGCTCGCTGCATGTGTGTGTGCGTGTGTCTGTGAAGGGACCTCAGTTCAACACCTAGCAACCCCGTCTGTCTGCTCCCACCCTTCCCTCCCCAGCATTGCGCACTCCCGCCATCATCATTATGCACACCTGCCTTTCCCCAGTCACGGGCATCAGCGATTATTGGACTCACCTGGACTCAATCACCTCTGTCATTATCTTCCCTGATGCTGTTCCTGTCTTGTTCTGTCTGTTCCCGATTAAATGTTTGATTCCCCATACCTGCTTCTCATCTCCGGCGTCTGTTCTTACACCGTCAAGTGGTTTGAATCTCCTGGTTGGGGCTACCACTCAAATATATACACTACATTGTCAAAAGTATATGGACACCTGCTTGTCGAACATCTCATTCCAAAATCATGGACATTAATATGGAGTTGGGTCACCCCTTTAATGCTATAACAGCTTCCACTCTTCTGGGAAGGCTCTCCACTAGATGTTGGAACATTACTGCAGGGACTTGCTTCCAATCAGACACAAGAGCATTAGTGAGGTCGGGCACTGATGTTGGGCGATTAGGCCTGGCTCGCAGGCGGCGTTCCAATTCATCCCAAAGGTGTTCAATGTGATTGAGGTCAGGGCTCTACCCAGTCATGTTCTTCCACACCAATCTCGCCATGGATCTCGCTTTCTGCACGGGGGCATTGTCATGCTGAAACATGAAAGGGCCTTACCCAAACTTCTGCCATAAAGTTGGAAGTAGAGAATCGTCTAGAAAGTAATTGTATGCTGTAGCGTTAAGACTTCCTTTCACTGGAACTAAGGGGCCTACCCCGAACCATGAAAAAACATTATTCCTCATCCACCAAACTTTAAAGTAGGCACTATGCATTAGGGCAGGTAGCGTTGTCTAAAACCAGATTCATACGTCGGACTGCCAGATGGTGAAGCGATTCCACTCCAGAGTCCAATGTCGGCAAGCTTTACACCACTCCAAACGACGCTTGGCTTTGCGCATGGTGTTCTTAGGCTTGTGTGTAGCTGCTCGGACATGGAAACCCATTTCATGAATCCACTCATTTGAAGAGGTGTCCACATACTTTTGCCATGCAGTGTAAGTTGTTTCTATTCTATTCTATTTCACTATTTCCGCTACAGCTCAGTCAGCTAATAACTCCATTATCCCAGTGAACAAAAGACATTGAAATATGACATTTTGTGACCGCTATCAAATGTCTAGATGAATAACTCTAAACATATGAGGGATGTTGGTTATTCCGTTACAAAGACATCTTACATAGAAGACACATTATTTCCCCAGATCAAAGATTTCATTAGTAAACAAGAAGCAGCGAGTTCAGATGGCCTTGCTCCTCTAATAAATTGATCAGATTAAAAGACAATTGTATTACTGACAGCTTCTGGAATATTTATGACTGATGTGTTGTTTGCTCTCTTGGGACAGATTGTTTTTGGAAAAAACTCAAAAGGTTGCACAAGGGTGAGATGTTCAAATAAGTTAGTGCTCAGAGTGATACGGTATACCCTATCACCCTGTGACTATGTGTGTGTGTGAGTCTTACCGTATCCAGCATCTGCAGCACTTTGTCCTGTTCACAGGAGTCCAGGCCGTCTATGATGACAGCCAGACGCGTCTGGTTCTGAGTGAAGCCATCGATGGTTTTAGCCATCCTCGCCATCAGCTCCACCTCATTCTTCAACACCTGAGGATGGAGGAGAGAGAGGTACAGCGAGATATAAAGATATGTTAAGACAGGTAGCAGGTAGCTGTGTATGTTTGTTTTTGCGTGTGGATGCATGTGTGGCTGTTTGCAGTGCACCCTACCTTCATGAAGCCCTCGCTCTTGAGCTTGTGCATCTTGTTGGCGGCACTGTGCAGCCTCTTCCTCTGAGAGTTTAGCACCGAGTCGGCCACCTGCCACCAGGTCCGGCAGTTGAGCACCAGCGCCAGGCCCACCACGCTGGCCATGGCGATCAGCACGGCGTTCACTGTCTGGTTGGCAACGTCCACCTTTATGCATTTTGAAATTGTCTTATTCATTCAACATTGGTGAAGAAATTCAGACTTTTTAATCACATCGATTTCAGAACCTGCAATAATGCTAAAAGGCCAATAAGCTAGACTAATAAAGTTAAACCTTGAAGATGGCGAGGAGGGCCATGCCGGTGATCAGGCAGCCCAGGATGAAGACGAAGATGACGAAGGAGGGAACGCAGCATGTCTTCTTCCACTTCTTCTTCCCTATAATACATTTTGAATGACAATCAGAACAGAAATGCGGATTTTTGCTGCCTATGATCAGTTTATCATGAAAGCATAAAAATCAGTAGGTATAAAGTATTCAGTGGGCATACAAATATTTTGAAACAGGAAGTAGGCTACTAACTAAGCTTGTTCAATAAGAACATTCATTCGTATTGTCTGTTGGACGTTTGCAAGCCTTTGTTATTAGTTCCTACTGAAAACTGTGTATTAACGAATGTAGTGACTGATAGTGACTCAAAGTAGTGCCAACAGTAGAACACATTTGCCCAAGGGGATTCAATAAAGTAAACTGAATTGACTAGTCTGTCCTCCTCTGGTCCTTACCATGTGATTCCTCCGTCTTGAAGACCCTGAAAAGGCGGCTGGCCATGAAACCAAACTCCCTCTCACAGGCATCAGACAGGGTGGCTATCATCTCTGCCAGGCTGGTCTCTCCTCCCACACTGGACAGACGGTTGTAGTCTGTGAACAGGAACCTGCAGGGATACACCAGTAGAGGGAGAGGAGTGGACATATTAAATCATTGGTCACACACAAACTACAACTTAGAACGACTTTATATGGAATTCATAAAGTCTCCATGAGCGCTGCATAAATAATATGGAAATAATTGACAAATCAAGGCATATAATGAAGTGATTACATCCAGGACTGATGTGATAAATACGGCATGTGATTGAAGTTTAGATTTCTGGCTTTGCTAAGAGGGATTTGATAGTGATTTTGGGTGGGTGAGGAGAGGTGTGTGTACCAGATGGGCAGAGCACAGGTGGTCTGTGTGTGTTTGTGTGTGTGTGTATGTGTGTGGGTGCGGATGTGTGTGTCATACCTGACGGGAAGTGCGCGGGTGGTCTGTTCGGGCAGGTCAGGGGGGTTGACGAACATCAGTTTGAGCAGTAGCTCCAGGTAGCCAATGTGTCGTGCCAGACGGGTACTGATCACCCATGCCCAGTTCCAGTTCTCCCCCTCACGACGACTGCCGAAGTACACCACCACTACAGAGCGAGGGAAACGGTTATCTCCTAACTGGAACATTCACAGCCACCACCACTACAGGCCAAATGAAGACAGCCCGAGTTTTTAAAAAACTGTTCCTGTGTCATTAAAGGGGTTTGGAAAAGCCAGTCAGTATAGTGCATAGGCTGTGTGTTAATATACTGTTTATTCAAGCATTACGTCCAGTAAAAAGTATGAATCCTTTTTCGAATATAATATCCTTGATATCGCTAACTGCATTGTTACCAGAGGTCACTACATTATTGTTACTTGTATAATACTGCCCTCTAGTGTGACACTTGAAAATAACCTAATACTACTGGACTACATACAAAATGGAGGACAAAGTGACGGTCTCACCGAAGAAGACATAGACCAGGGCCAGCAGGCTCAGGGAGACGGCAATGGCCAGCTTAGGGTCGACGGTGAAGCCCAGGACCAGAGCTACAGAACCACACAGCAGCAGGGACAGGAACAACACCATCCAGGAAAACTGGAACAACGGCTCTACCTGCTGACCAGCAAACGTCTTCATCTCATCTGGAGAGGGGAAGAAAAGGAGGTGGTGAACGAGGAGTAAGATCAGGCGAGAATGAGTTAATAAAATAATTTGTTAATATTAACAGCCATCTTATTATTAACATGTATAACATATTGTTAAAGGAGTAGTTCACTATTTTACAACTTAATGTTAGATGGTTCCTCACCCTGAAAGTAATCTATTGGCCAGGAGAAAAGTTAATCCAACAGCCACTACAAACTTCAGCTAACTTTAGCCATCACAAGCTAACAATCAATGGAAGTGATGTGAGCATCTATTGTTTTTTTAATGGCCAAATCACCTTTAGGTAACATCAAACCAAATATGCAGTTGATTTCAGGTGATATATATATATATATTCTAAATGCTCACATGCCCCCATCACTTCCATTGATTGTTAGCTTGTGATGGCTAAAGTGGTAGTGGCTGTTTAAAGAACCTTTCACCCTGGAATACCAGTTTCTCTTGGCCCATAAATTACTTTCAGGGTGAGGAACCATCTAACATCAAGTTGTAAAATAGTGAACTACTCCTTTAACATATCATTATTTTGAGCAGTGTCATAAACGCTCAGACTCCTCTATAGAAGTGAGACGAGCAATGGCGGGCAAACTGCCTTATAGAAAGAGATACAGTGAGCTCCAAAAGTATTGGGAAAGTGACACATTTTTGGGAAATTATACAAAAAGTATATGAAAATGATACAAATTACTTTTTTTATGATACAATGACTAGGAAGTTAAAGTGCAGACTGTCAGATTTAATTCAATTTTTTTTTATTTATGTGAACTGATTATAAATTACAGCACTTTTTATACATAGTCCATCCTATTTTAGGGGACCCAAAGTGTTGGGACAAATTCACTTCTATGTGAATTGAAGTAGTGAAAAGTTTAGTATTTGGTCCAATATTCCTAGCATGCAATGATTACATCAAGTTTGTGACTCTATAAACTTGTTGAATGGTATTGCTGTTTGTTTTGGTTGTTTTTCAGATTATTTTGAGCCCAATAGAAATGAATGGTAAATAAATGTATTGTGTCATTTTGGAGTCACTTTAATTGTAAATAAAAATACAATATGTTTCTAAACACTTCTATATTAACGTGGATGCTACCATGATTACGAAAAGTTACAAAAGCACAAATATGAGCCCCCAAGACATGCTAACCTCTCACCATTACAATTACAGGGGAGATTAGCATTTTTCTGGAGGTATGATATTTCTCACTCATCAATATTCATGATTCATTCAGGATTATCCATAATCATGGTAGCATCCACATTAATGTAGAAGTATTTAGAAACATATTCCATTCTTGTTTACAATAAAAGTAACTCCAAAATGACACACCAAAAAAATTGACATATATTTATATTTTGAGATCTGTCCGCAAGACCCCACTTTGAGAATCCCTGGTATAAATAATACTCTTCAGGGGCCTCCCGGGTGCCACCAGAGACTCTGGGTTCGAGCCCAGGCTCTGTCGCAGCTGGCCGCGACCAGGAAGCCCATGGGGCGGCACACAATTGGCCCAGCGTCGTCCGGGTTAGGGAGGGTTTGGCCAGCAGGGATATCCTTGTCTCATCGTGCACTAGCAACTCCAGTGGCGGGCCGGGCGCAGTGCACGCTGACCAGGTCGCTATGTGCACGGTGTTTCCTCCGACACATTGGTGCGGCTGGCTTCGGGGCTGGATGCGCGCTGTGTTAAGAAGCAGTGCGGTAGGGTTTTGTTTCGAAGGATGCATGGCTCACGGCCTTCGCATCTCCCGAGTCCGTACGGGAGTTGCAGCAATGAGACAAGACAGTAACTACTAACAATTGGATACCACGAAATTGGGGAGAAAAAGGGGGTAAAAAAATAATAATTATACTCTTAATTCTGTTTTAGTTCCTTACCTTCCAGTTTCTTGAGCAGGAAGGACTTGCCGCTGCCCCACTGGGCGTACAAGCCCACACAGATGGGTGGCTGCATGGTGGGCTCACTGAGGATGTCTGCCAGGGCACTGCTGTACAGGTCATAACCCAGCATGTCTCCGTCAGACTCAGTAGGGGACAGGTGGCCTTGGAGGGGACAGAGACAGACGGGAATGAGGTTACTTACAACTCTACAATATCTACATTATTTACCGTTTATTTGGTTACAAGTCTACAATATTTATATTAGGTAATATTGTCAGAGAACAGTGGCTAAAATGTGACTCCCAGTCTTAGCGACTCCATCACACAGGTAACGTCCTTTATGGTGTTCTACTAGATTTCCACCGCCGAAAGTCACTAACCGAGCTTCTGGAGAGAAAGGATACTCACGGGCTCCAAAGATCTGGGTGAGGATGCTCTTCTGGTGGCTGCAGTCATGTTGTAGGGCGTCTCGCCGGCCTTGTTGGGCCGGTACAGCAGGCGGCCATCTTTCGGGTTACGGAGGAGGAGCTCCGCCAGCCTGCGGCTCCGGCCACGTATGGCGATGTGGAGAGGGGTGTCACCTCTCTAGCGGGAGACAGGTAGGATCAGACTTCTATCTACATAACTTGTGTCTTTTTGACATTCTGTGTGCCATGTATATGGTTTATTATACATTACATATGGACGGCAATAGATTATTCTACAGGTCGTTCGGAAGCTAGGTTAAATGGCTAAATATCTTGTACCTTATCCACAGCTGACACCTTGGCTCCTTTGTCCAGCAGAAGCTCCACTATGTCAATATTCCTCATTTTAATGGCCTTGATCAGAGGGCTCTCTGAATCCTGAGACAGAAAAACACATGATTATGGTTTGGAGAACAGTGACTACAGTAGGTGGCTGTGTATGTGTCTGGGTTGTCACATAGTGAAATATGGTTGCCTCTTACCTTGGTGCAGGTCTCCGTGTCGGGGTTGCACTGAAGGATATCTCTCACCATGGTGGCATTGCCTTTCTCCACGGCCCAGTACAAGGCTGTCTTGTTATCCTACGAGAGGTCAAAATGTATTGTTGTAAGGCAGTCGAGGTGAATTGTATGTACCTTCTTCTATAATGTAGTACTGTGTGTCTCCATCTCAAATGGCATACCATCCCCTAAATAGTGCAGATTCCCGATGGGCCCTGGTCAACAGTAGTCCACTATATAGGGCAGCCTTTATTTAAGTATGGGTTTGGGTCGCGATGTGTCAGAGTAAATGTATAATTATTTGATTAATTACTGGAATTGATTTGGCCAAGTGCAACTGCGCAATCTGTTCAGTGCACTCTCTGCTTAGCAGCTGTGTCTCTGGTCAGTTTGGTAGCAGCGCGAGTGGGAGGGAGAGTGCGTGTGCTTCGTGGTTTGCCGGATGTTTTTTGGGCAGATTTCTTGAAGATCAGTCTGCGACCCACACGATGCAGCGTTGTCGTTCAGCACTAGATGATGCGCTGTCAGCCACTGACTTGTCATTCCCACTCGCCATTGAATGGACTCAAGCTAGCCACGAGTTCTGACTGAGCGCAATCATCACGAAGCGCAAATACAGCGATGAGTTCTCTCTCTTGGTTTCACAGACATTTTGAGAAATAACGAAGAGCGCCCACAATGTGTTTTGTGTGGGGAAGTGCTTCGTAAATGAGTCTCTCAAAATTAACAAATTAAATGACACACCCTGACCAAACATCCACAGCATGAAGTTAAATCAGGGAGTTACTTCAGGAAACAGTGCTTCGACGGTGGAAGAGTAAGTCAGTTAGCAAAGCATTGTTGTCATTTTATAACAGGTGATGGATGACAAGCAGAAATAAGGGAGTATTATCTCTGACAGTAGTCGATGTGAGTTTCTCTTTCAAACAATCCCCATGTACACAGCTAATAGCCAGCTAGCTAACGTCAACTTTAGCCAAAGCAAGCTAGCTAGATACTGATAGTGCAACCCTAAGTAACAGTACCTATACAGTAAGATGAACAGTAGGCCAGACCATTTTTCATCTGTACTGTTACTTAGGGTTGCACTATCAGAAACTCAGCCTGTGTGTGTGTGTTCTGTTATACATCTGTGTGATGTGATCAATCAGTTTATTCTGGTTCAGAATGATAACGCTTTCTTGTATTTTAACAACGACAGTTACAACCGAGACAGATATATAAGAGAGTTTTTAAATGGGAAAAATAAACATGAATAGCTATTTATATGGGTATTTTATTGTTATTTGTTTCTGTCTACATTGCATTTGTTTTAGGCATAAGAGCAATATAATGTACCAATATGTACGTATAGTTGCATGTTTTCATAAGCTTGGGTCCCCGAAAAACACAGAATTTCTCATTTGGGTTCCAGGCTGAAAAAGTTGAATAACCTCTGATATAGGATACAGGGTGCAATTTTCGATGCACGGTATGAGACTTATCTGAAGTAGTTAGGTGTCAGACTCATTACCTGTCCTCTGATGTCGATATCAGCATATTTGTGCAGCAGAGCCCTCACTATCTCCACATGGCCTCCTCTCACTGCCCCGATAAGCACCGTGTCTCCACTCTGTACAACACACACACACACAATAGGTCACCATACAGCATACACACTACATCCACATCTCAATACAGCACCTATAATACAAAATATGTGTCTGTGTGTGCTCCTTTGCTCACTCTGTCTGGTATGTTGACGTAGGTGCCAGCGTCCAGCAGGTCCTGTACTATCTCAGTGTAGCCCTCCTTGGCAGCGATCATCAGCGCTGTGTTTCCGTCCTTTTCCGTCATGTTCACGTTAGGGTTCCTCTTCAGAAGCTCCTTCACCACCTCAGTGAAACCTCCCTTCACTGCCACAATCAGAGCTGTCATCGAGTTCTACAAGGGGTGGGATGGAGAGAGGGAGGGAGGGAATGAGGGACAGTGGAAAGAGAGAGGGGGTGCAGAACAAAAGGGAGAAAAGAGAGACAGAGGAGGACAGGAAAGAGATGAGGAGTAGAGAGAGCCGTGTGATAACGATGATAGTAAATCAATCCAGAGTAACTACGCTTAATGTACAAAGCAGTTCTCTAGGACTTTAAGCAGATGATAAAACAGTGAGAGGTGTAGACCGGAGGGATGTTGAGAGACAGACCCTCAGTCTGCTGCTCTCTCCCTCCGCTGAGACTGACCATCAGATGCAGGCACCGTCAGCCCAGTAAAATGAAAAGCAAATTATTTAAATGTGTGCTCACTCAGCTGTGCCTCACAAGTAATACAACAATGTATCTATTACCAATGTGATCACACAGCCTATATCAAATTTTGAAATATAATTTTAAAAAATGTCCTGAACCTCAATGCATTGGCAGGTAAATTCAAGCAAAGCCAATATGCAGCGATAATGTATTGGGCCTATAGCTTACTGCACAAACCTCATTGCTACAGTACTGTTTTTAATTGGTTAATGTTGCATAGGCTTACGTTTTTTTAGTCATGTTAATTTAAAAAATCAGAGCGGTAGATCGGCATGCATTTTGACTCAGAAAGTGATCTTGACTCAGAAAAGGTTGGTGACCACTGGTGTAGATTGCAGACATACCGCCCCCTCCTGGTCGACATCGGCTCCGTTCTCCAGCAGGTGCATCACACAGTCAAAATGGCCCTTCCTGGCTGCCCAGATCAGAGGGGTAGTGCCGTACTGAGAGAGGGAAAGACACACACACACACACACAGTTATCAATACTGGCACAGGTCACTATTTCTGGCCAAACTGGGCCACCACTAACCCAAAGGTTGGCATTGCCCAGCCAATGTTGCCCAATCTGTTGTCTCACCTTGTCAGAGCAGTTGACCTTGGCTCCATTTTCCAGCAGGACCTGCACGATCTCAGCATGACCTCTGCCTGCTGCCCAGATGATGGGGTACACACTGTATTGCTGATGGCAGAGAGAGCGCGAAAAAGAGACTTAGTGAGTCCCAAATGGCACCCTACACAGTGCGCTACTTTTGGATGTATCACCCTATGTATAATACATGGGGAATAGTGTATCCCTCTTCACCCATAAATATGTGTATAATACTTGGGGAATAGCCATGAATTAAAGGCCGCCCACAGGAGGGAATGCAGTCCAGAGGTGTGGTTGTTTCCAGGAGCATGGGGGTAATGGAGTCTGATACGTTGGAAGTTATGGATAACAAGATGGACGCGTGCCTCCTGGGCCCCACCACCTCTGGTGCCTTTGGTTTCTGTTGTGTTATTTGGTATGTTTTATATTCATTATTGAGGGAAAGTGCCATGTTCTACCAACTGAGCCAAACGGGACCACTAACAGTAGGTTGCTCTGGAGAAGATCATCTGCTAAATGACTCAAATGTCTGAGACGGGTCATGTTGACTGCTCACCTGTCCAGTAGTGTTGGGGTTGGCTCCGTGGTCAAGGAGAACCTTGGTTACCTCCACGCGGCCCTTGTAGGCAGTCCACATCAGGGCCGTCCAGCCTCCCTTACAGAACACCAAACACACAACCTCAATTGCTGTACAAAAACATTCCCTGCACACATTACAGTACCTTTAGGGCTTTGCACACAAAACATTACAAACCTAGCCTGTACATTGGAAAGCATGTTAATTGAATAGTTGTGTGTTTTTGTAGAAAAAAGAAGGTAGGGAAGTGATTCTAAGGTACACAACAGAGGCCGGCCGATTAATCAGCATGGCCGATTAATTAGGGCCGATTTCAAGTTTTCAAAACAATCGGTAATCATCGTTTTTGGACGCCGATTACACTGCAATCGACGAGGAGACTGCGCGACCACCTGTTACACGAGTGCTGCAAGGAGCCACGGTAAGTTGCTAGCTAGCATTAAACTTATCTTACAAAAAACAATCAAACTACACATGGTTGACAATATTACTAGTTTAACTAGCTGCTCCTGCATTGCACATAATCAATTAGATTGCCTGTTAATCTATCATCGAATCATAGCCTACTTCACCAAACGGGTGATGATTGAACAAAATCACATTCGCGATAAAAGCACAATTGTTGCACCAATGTACCTAACCATAAGAACGTGAAATGTCAGAATAATAGTAGAGAGAATGATTTATTTCAGCTGTTATTTCTTTCATCACATTCCCAGTGGGTCAGAAGTTTACATACACTCAATTAGTATTTGGTAGCATTGCCTTTAAATTGTTTAACTTGGGTCAAACGTTTTGGGTAGCCTTCCACAAGCTTCCCACAATAAGTTGGGTGAATTTTGGCCCATGAATTTTGGACAGAGCTGGTGTAACCGATTCAGGTATGTAGGCCTCCTTGCCCACACATTTTCAGTTCTGCCCACAAATGTTCTATAGGATTGAGGTCAGGGCTTTGTGATGGCCACTCCAATAACTTGACTTGGTTGTCCTTAAGCCATTTTGCCACAACTTTGGAAGTATGCTTGGGGTCATTGTCCATTTGGAAGACCCATTCGCAACGAAGCTTTAACTTGAGATGTTGCTTCAATATATCCACATAATTTCCCCCCCTCATGATGCCATCTATTTGATTAAGTGCACCAGTCCCTCCTGCAGCAAAGCACCCCCACAACATGATGCTGCCACCGCCGTGCTTCACGGTTGGGATGGTGTTCTTCAGCCTGCAAGCCTCCCCCTTATTCCTCCAAACATATTGATGGTCATTATGGCCAAACAGTTCTATTTTTGTTTCATCAGACCAGAGGACATTTCTCCAAAAAGTACAAACTTTGTACCCACGTGTAGTTGCAAACCGTAGTCTGGCTTTTTATGGCGGTTTTGGAGCAGTGGCTTCTTCCTTGCTGAGCAGCCTTTCAGGTAATGTCAATATAGGACGGGTGCACTTCATATATAGATACTTTTGTACCTTTTTCCTCCAGCATCTTCACAAGGTCCTTTGCTGTTGTTCTGGGATCGATTTGCACTTTTCGCACCATAGTACGTTCATCTCTAGGAGACAGAACGTGTCTCCTTCCTGAGCAGTATGACGGCTGCGTGGTCCCATGGTGTTTATACTTGCGCACTATTGTTTGTACAGATGGACGTGGTACCTTCAGGCGTTTGGAAATTGCTCCCAAGGATTAACCAGACTTGTGGAGGTCTACAATTCTTGGCTGGCCTTGGCTGATTTCTTTTGATTTTCCCATGATGTCAAGCAAAGAGGCACTGAGTTTGAAGGTCGGCCTTGAAATTCATCCACGGGTACACATCCAATTGATTCAAATGACGTCATTTAGCCTATCAGGAGCTTCTAAAACCATGACATCATTTTCTGGAATTTTCCAAGCTGTTTAAAGGAACAGTCAATTTAGTGTATGTAAACTTCTGACCCACAGGAATTGTGATACAGTGAATTAACAATTGTTGGAAAAATGACTTGTGTCATGCACAAAGTAGATTTCCTAACCGACAAGAAATGTATGGAGGGGTTGAAAAATGAGTTTTAATGACTCCAACCTAAGTGTATGTAAACTTCCGACTTCAACTGTAGTTTTGAAAAAATTCATGTTAGCAGGCAATATTAACTTGGGAAATTGTGTCACTTCTCTTGCGTTCAGTGCAAGCAGAGTCAGAGTATATGCAGCAGTTTGGGCCGCCTGGCTCATTGCGAACTGTGTGAAGACCATTTCTTCCTAACAAAGACCGTAATTAATTTGCCAGAATTTTACATAATTATGACATAACATTGAATGTTGTGCAATGTAACAGCAATATTTAGACTTAGGGTTGCCACCCGTTCGATAAAAGGGAACGGTTCCGTATTTCACTGAAATAAACGTTTTGTTTTCGAAATGATAGATTTCGGATTTGACCATATTAATGACCTAAGGCTCGTATTTCTGTATGATAGTTTTATTGTGATTTGATATTTGATAGAGCAGTCTGACTGAGCGGTGGTAGGCAGCAGCAGGCTCGTAAGCATTCATTCAAACAGCACTTTCCTGCGTTTGCCAGCAGCTCTTCGCAATGCTTGAAGCCCAGCACTGTTTATGACTGGCAATACTATAGTGCCTATAACAACATCCAATAGTCAAAGGTATATGAAATACAAATGGTATAGAGAGAAATAGTCCTATAATAACTACAACCTAAAACTTCTTAACTGAGAATATTGAAGACTCATGTTAAAAGGAACCACCAGCTTTCATATGTTCTCATGTTCTGAGCAAGGAACGTAAATGTTAGCTTTTTTACATGGCACATATTGCACTTTTACTTTCTTCTCCAACACTATGTTTTTGCATTATTTAAACCAAATTGAACATGTTTCATTATTTGATTTTATTTATGCATTATATTAAGTTACAATAAAAGTGTTCATTCAGTATTGTTGTAATTGTCATTGTTACAAATATATATACAAATTTATTTAAAATATAATATATATTTTTTTTTATTTTATAAAATAAAAAATATATTAATTGGCTGATTAATTGGATTCTGCTTTTTTGGTCCTCCAATAATCCGTATCGGCGTTGAAAAATCAGAATCGGTCCACCTCTGGTACACAATAGTGGATTTTGGTAGACAGAAGGTGCTCTTTGGTAACAGGGGTAAATTGGTTATCAAAAAGATAGGAGGACCAAGGCACTCTTCATATAATTAATTAAAAGGCCTTTATTTCTATGGCATGTTCAATGGAAACAAAGAC
The DNA here is from genome assembly GCF_021184085.1 of Oncorhynchus gorbuscha. Lineage (NCBI taxonomy): Eukaryota > Metazoa > Chordata > Actinopteri > Salmoniformes > Salmonidae > Oncorhynchus > Oncorhynchus gorbuscha. Next base: position 36,911,521 of record NC_060186.1, read on the forward strand.
TAAAAACTTTATTGAAAGTACTAACTGAAGTGGACTGAACAAGCATACAAATCAAGTTTATACAATCACCAACACATTACAGTTATTACTGATTGTGGCCTGTTGAACTGACTGAGTGTCTCACCATGTCTCTGTGTTCCATGTAAGCACTGCTTTCTAGCAGCTCCTTCACCACATCTACATGGCCCTCCTTAGCAGCACAGATCAGAGCAGACCAGCAGTCCTGAGGAAAGGAGAATACCACATCACATCCTACCGGTCACCATGGAAACAGGGAGACGACCATGACTACGTTACAATAGAGACCTCAGGCAAAGTTCACAGTGATTGGCACATTCCCAATGACTGTCATACTGAACTGAATGTATTCATGTTGGCCTTGAAATGAACGTGTGTGTGTTTATCCATTGAGCTCTCCTACTCACCACATCGTCCAGGTTAACGTTGGCTCCTCTCCTGATGAGCTCCTGTACTATCTCAATACTGCCCTGCTCTGAAGCCAGCATCAGGGGTGTCTGCCCATTCTGTTAGGGAGGGGGCAAAGGCAAGCAATTAGAAAGACCTAACACAATGAATGATCTCTCTTTATACAGTAATAGACCCCATCTTCATTAGACCAAATGTATTAGACTGTGTTTCCCAAATGGAACCCTATTCTGTATATAGGGCACTACTTTTGAGTAGGACCCATAGAACCTTGGTCAAAAGTAGCACACTACAAGGTGATAGGGTACCAGTTAGAACACAGCCTATATATAATAACTATAGCTATATTAGTAGACCTGTAGACCTATTAGATAGTATGAGGATACTCACGTCACTCCTGCCGTCCACCTCCTTGAACTTGTCCAGGTGGGCCTTGAGTGCTGCCAGGTTCTCCTCCTCCACGTAGCTGAAGAGGTTCTGGATGGCCAGAGAGGTCATCTTGATGGAGGTGGTGGTGTCCATGGCTGCAGCTACTTCTCCTCACCCCCACTGCACCTGCATGGAGAGAGATCATAGAAATAGACCGCTTCACTTCAATGCGTACACTCAAAATGGCTGCCAAACCACCCATTATGGCATAATTGACTCCAATGGGAACCCCCGTTCTACTCATTCTAGTTCTGTGGAAGAAAGACAGGATAGTAGTCATGGGAAGCTAACAAAAACGTAATAAACACAATATATAGCTTAGCACCAATAACAGCAACATACATGATTTTCCCCTCACTTGTTATAGGCTACCTTTCATTTATAAAAAGGCTAGACTATATCTATATTTTTATATAAAAAGCAGTGTGAAACAGTGACCATAGAAATATAATTAATAGAATGTGCTTGGAACCGCTAACAATGGGGAGCTTCATTCTAATTCTATGGTGGGTGGTGACCATGTGAGATGGAGATATAACAGAGCACATAGCCTAGTTATCTGACCCTGGCAGGCAGCCAGTGGGTCGACTCACTCCAGTGCTACCTGGCCCAGGCCTAGCTATCTCCTGGCAGATGCAAGCAATATCACACTCAGAGACTCAAGACCCATCACTCACTACTTTGATGACAGGATTTTCACCCAGGCAGTCACAGCAGGAAGAGTTGAAAGAGATGTTTGCTTGGTTTATTCAAGTTCTCCTGGCTGCTATCATCATCTGCCATTAATGTATTTTCTCACTCAGAGAATAGCCTCTGCTTGGAAATGCATACAGTCTTCTTCCTATTTTACCGGCACACAAAATGGTAGCTAGTCTAAATTTTGTTTTTTAGTTCTCAAAGCATGTGCCGTTATTAGTCCTGGGCTATATAAATTGTTATTACAATGTTATTATCCATAGAAAAAAGATATACAGTAGCCTAAGTCATACTAGAAATTCACGGGTAACACACCAATGGCATAGAAAATATTACAATCCCAAAATATATAAATGAAAACCAACAGTGCATGTTCACAACTTACTTACCCTATTCACAGGCTCTTTGGGGAAGACATTAGGCTAGGTAGGCAACAGGCCTAAGTGATTTATCTTCCTGGCCTACCCATTAAGACAAGTTAATTAATCATCATGCATTATTAGGGCTGTGGCGGTCATCGATTTCTGAATGATGCCAAATGACAGCGGTCTCCGTAATAACCGTTCGAATAGCGGTCACCTCTCCTCTGCTCCTGACTGCAGTCATGTTTAGATGAGTACAGCTTATATCAAATTCACATCAATTAGCGTTTTTTTTTTCTTATGTCAATTAGGGAATTTTTGTAGTCAGAATTTTATTGTTTAACGCTTATGATGTTTATTTTCTTTTCATGATGGTCTTCATCCATAACCGTCGTTACGCGGTTATTCGGTAATTGTGCCAGCGCTATCCATAATGTACTCTCTCCATAAAACTGGTCAGTTTTATTACACTAACTATATACCTATCCGACACAATACAGACAATTCAGCCAGCCAAGCCTACAGTGTACAATGTAACCTTAAAATGCATGGCAGGGCGCAATTAATCAAGGCTCAAAAATGAACCCATTCTGTATGACATGAAACAATGTCTAGATTAACCAGCCTGGCAGTGCTGGCAGGCTGACAGCCAGTAAAGAAAGCATTCCTTCCATCACCACAGAGAGAGCACAGCACAAGCCCTCCTGCACTCACACACAAACACCCTCCAGCATTCCACCACACAACACCCAGGGCCTGTTGCAGCAACAGTAACACAACAGCTGAAAGCAGCCACAAAGAATAGAAAATAGAGGCAAGGCAGCCAGCAAAACATCAAAACACATCACCGTGTGCTGCATTGCTGCCAATACCGTTAACCTGTCGGCTGTCGCACACAGACAGAAGACAAGGCACAATTATTACAATGTTACAACCATGCAATCTTACCTATGGGAATAACAGGCCTACTGTTCTCTATGTGGGTTATTTTTGGCTACTCTCGTTTCGCTCTGTAACTTTTGTCTCCACATACAGCGGTCCTGGCTAAACCTATTGACTAGGCTATTATCCCTGGCTGTGGCTGCTGATATTGAATTATGTATGAGAATGAGATACCACTCAGCCTCTCTGGCACATGCTCAGAGGACATAGCACAGTGGAGAAAACAGGCCCAATATAGGCCAGTGGTACCACTGAGCTAGAGAGTATAATATCAATCAAATAAATGTATTTTATAAAGCCCTTATTACTTAATCAGTTGGTAACGTCAATACTATGATGTAGGCCTAGTTGTGAGGATGGTTTGAACCGTTAAGACCTTCCTGTCTATCTGTGGTATACAACGAATAGCCTATTTGTCACGTGTGCTCCCTCTCCGGACTCTAGGTCACAAGGCTGCTCGTTATGGCGCACACCCGTCACCATCGTTACGCGCACCTGCGTGTCTTCAGACTCACCCCAGGCGTTATTGTTTCTGTATTATGTCTGTGTGCTGTTAGTGTTTCTTGTCTTGTATTATGTTGCGTTTATTTATTAAAACACGCACTCCCTGAACTTGTTTCCCAACTCTCAGCACACATCATTACACTATAGCCCTAATTGGACATTGTACAGTATCTGTGGTATGCAGAGGATCAGGGGTTGTGTTAAAAGCAGAATTGTGTGTTTTCAAGCAAAGAAAATTATTAAATGCATAAGAAATATCTTGCTGCACTTCTCTCTCAGTCCTTTTGTCAGTCTAGCCTACATTTTTTTCTGGGAAAATGGATGATTAACTTAAAAGCATTAGGAAATGTAGCTGCCTATTTTCTTTCTATGATTAAAAAAAAGACCTAAATTTGCTTACAGTGAAAAAGCAAGTTGTGGCCGATAGCCAAATTGCGTTGCACTTATGTTGTCATCTGATAAAAATGAAGCTATTTTCTTCCGAATGTGTTGCATGTTATGTGAAGTACAAATATAGTTGCATACCCCTGATCCCTCTATGATGAAAAAAAACACTTGACTTTCAATATAAAATACAGGTGAAATAGTTTAAAATACAGGTGAAATGATTTTAATTTACATTGATTAGTGCTCTAAATGAGACCTCTGGAGAATATAGAAGGAATATGACTGCTTTTAAACTGGCAGCACAATTCTAATATATTTTTTTAATGTATTGGTCTTTTGATTAATCAATTCAGCTCACAAAAAGAGCTGACGTGAAAAGATCTGATGTGATTGGTCAAAAGACCAAATAGTCGAAAAAAGATCAGAATTGGCTGATGTGAACGCAGCCAGGCTAGTCTATCAATGCGAATCTTGAACGTTTAACCAACTGCAGTGTTTCTGTATGCTGTATCTATTTATGTTTTGTGCTTCTCTGTCCCGAAAACAAAAGTACTGCAGAGTAATCATAGAGAAATTACATATGCTTGGAAAGTACCTCAAAATAACTTAAAATAATAATGCAAGTTTTGGAAATTAGAGATTTACATAAATTATGTTTTTGTTTATGTGCGACACCACTTGTTGTATTGATACGATGCATCCGGATGTATCAAAAATGACTCGTTCGACCAATAGGGGCTAGCTAATTTCAATTTCCAACAACATTTAGATCGAGTGTATCTCGAAACGATCTATTTATCCCTATCGAATGTTAACGTTAGCTACCTAAACCATCGAATGGTAGCTTAGCGCGCTCTCGCGCTAACATCTTCTAAAATAAAATAAATAGCTAGCTTTTCGTTCTTGACTGCGACCATTATTGATTGCTGTATTTTTAATAAATGTCAATGACCGTAATTAGTTGATAACATTTGTTTGACAGCGAATATGACATTTGCTAAACGGCCAGATCTCAAACAAGAGAACATTCTGAACTGCTCGAGCTGTCATGTCAATTGAACGGCATCGATCAAAGGAGGACGCATTTTGATGTTCGTACGTGGGAAATGGCGATTCTCAGTCACATACCTCTGGAGTAAAACGTCTATAAATGTTCCACACTTCGGTGTTGTCGTCTCAATCCTCGATGTATATGCTTGTAAAGGCTCACGGGCTATTTATTCCCCATCCTCGACAACAGCCATTTTAGTGGACCAGAAAAATAGCAAGTAAGGGTGGTTTCCTCACTGTTCGTCAACTCATCCTCCCCGCCTACAAAACTGTGACGTATGGGAGCTCTGAGAAGAAAATGTTGGAAAGATGCGGGGTCGATACTGTACAAGCTGAATTAGCCATTTACCAAAACTGAAATTTCAAAAATGATCATATCTTATTAACTGACTAGGAAATATTTCATATTATGTCAAAGCTTTTTGTGTGTGTGTTTTGGATATGTTACACATTCCAGGTTATTGCTCTCATAAATTCCCCTTTTTGGTATCACATTCACTCTCGACCCTAATTTACGAAGGAGCTGCAGTTGTGTTGTGAGGAAAATAACACATAACTACTAGATAGCAGCATTACTCAATGGTATCTGAAGGCAGTGTATAGGTTTATTCACCTGGCAGAAATATTCAATAGCTTCTGATGACCTACACTGACTATGACTAGGTTTCCATCCAATTGGCGACAAGATTTTCATGCAAATATTCTAGAATCTATGGAAGTGAATAGAGGGCATATGAATAAAAAAAAATACATGTCCCTTGTTATGTCGAGATCACAATTTATTTTTCTCATGATCACTACATAACAAAATATAACAATTTTCTCGTGATCATGACAACAAAATGTTTTGTCGAGATCACGAGATAATCAAAAGTAGCACTTGTTCAGTTGCACGATAACCACCTCATCAAGGATCCCTGTGTTTGCAATTATCGCAGTGTGCTCGTGGGGCATTAAGCCCTGAACATGCCTAACAGGCAGCTCTGTCTCCAAGGCCGTGTGCAGCACCCAAAACCACAGCCAATCGCAGCTAACTTGTCTACTCTTGTGTGCTAGCTAGTTAGCTAGATAGTCTTGTTAGCCAGCTTGTTATGTATGCTGGTTGTTAGCTTACATAATTTATATGTGTATAATTTTAAGAGACACCATGTTTTGTGGGTAATATTTACATTTTACGGTGGGTGAGCTCCATTCCAGACAGGCTGATCAGATTATATTTCAGCCTCAGGGGCTGTTGGGCATTCACTCACTGCTGTACAATGTTGGAAAAATTCAAGTGTGCTACGAAATGAATGTCAAAACGTAGTTTTCTTTGCCTTATGTCTTTATACATTACATAGAATGAATCATTAGATTGTTCTCTACAATATTATAACCTTAATATACTTGTACTTGACAGTGTCGATGAAATAAGAACGTTGACTTGCTGTGCCCGTTCTTAAGTTTATTTAGACAGCGCCACTTGGTTGTCGCTCTTCCATATTTGCCGTTGTGAGGTTGTACTATTTGGAGGTGTTTTCACTGGTTGGACTAATCAAAATCAACTTGATATCTTCGCCATTTTCACCTCCAGATCCTAGGCTTTCAAAACAAATTTGATTGGTGCATACACATGTTAAGCAGATGTTTTTGCGGGTGTAGCGAAATGCTTGTGATTCTAGCTCCAACAGTGCAGTAATATCTAACAAGTAATGTCTAACAATTTAACATCAATACACAGAAATGTAAAATAATGTCAGAGCAGCATAGACTAAAATACAGTAGAATAGAATACAGTATATTCATATGAGATGAGTAGTGCAAAACATGTAAACATTATTAAAGTGGCCTGTGATTTCAAGTCTATGTATATAGGGCAAAAGCCTCTAAGGTGCTAGTGATGGCCTATAGTGGCTATATTCATTGCCTATATTGGCGATTCATCTCTGTTGAGAGGGGCTGTTTCTATGGTGATTTAAAGAGAAAGACTCAGAAATACACAATGAAAACAGAAACAGATTGTCTTCGCGGAGGGTGGGTATTGAAATTCAGTCTCTTAGCTTAGTAAATAAATATATATTTTTATCCTTATTTAGTTTTGTATTCAGCAGATTTCATTTAGAAAATGACCATGTTTTCACTCACGAACCTGCAACCACTAGTTAGCTTGTCAGTTGACGTTCAAAGTTAGCGCCGTTCTGCTGCAGAGCAGCATGTCAGAGTTCTATTGACCAGTGACCACTTTTGATCATGCCTATGATGACATTCCATTCACTCTAAACATGCTAAATTGTCTGTAACGTTTGCACCATATGGGAGAGACATGGGGTTTGACAATTGTTTTTCTGACAGAATTCTCTATTGAATGGACATATTTGTATAAACCTTGAATTAATTTATAATTTTATTGGTGAACACCCTAGAGGCTGATAAATCAGAATGCTTCCCTGTAGGCTGTTTCATAGGTAAGGCTCCTTGCAGTTAGATTACCTGTCAAAGTGCTTTATAGGCAGATACATATCTGATCCAGGGGGTGAGCTTTATTCCTGGCAGACTCTTTCATAGGTAAAGCTTCTTACAGACAGCCTACAAGGCAGCATCTTGACTTGTCAGCCTCTTAGGCTGCCATTGAATCTGATCAGCCTGCCAGGAATAAAGCACACCCACTCTCGATCATATACAGTCTTGGCCAAAAATATTGAGAATGACACAAATATTAATTTTCACGAAGTCTGCTGCCTCAGTTTGTATGATGGCAATTTGCATATACTCCAAAATGTTATGAAGAGTGATCAGAGTCCCTCTTTGCCATGCAAATGAACTGAATCCCCCAAAAATATTTCAACTGCATTTCAGCCATGCCACAAAAGGACCAGCTGACATCATTGTCAGTGATTCTCTTGTTAACACAGGTGTGTGTTGATGAGGACAAGGCTGGAGATCACTCTGTCATGCTGATTCAGTTCGAATAACAGACTGGAAGCTTCAAAAGTAGGGTGGTGCTTGGAATCATTGTTCTTCCTCTGTCAACCATGGTTTCCTGCAAGGAAACACGTGCCGTCATCATTGCTTTGCACAAAAAGGGTTTCACAGGCAAGGATATCTCAACTAACATCAAGGCGGTGGCCCGTTCCTGTAGGTTCATGCTCTACAACATCCGCAGAGTACGACCCTGCCTCACACAGGAAGCGGCGCAGGTCCTAATCCAGGCACTTGTCATCTCCCGTCTGGATTACTGCAACTCGCTGTTGGCTGGGCTCCCTGCCTGTGCCATTAAACCCCTACAACTCATCCAGAACGCCGCAGCCCGTCTAGTGTTCAACCTTCCCAAGTTCTCTCACGTCACCCCGCTCCTCCGCTCTCTCCACTGGCTTCCAGTTGAAGCTCGCATCCGCTACAAGACCATGGTGCTTGCCTACGGAGCTGTGAGGGGAACGGCACCTCAGTACCTCCAGGCTCTGATCAGGCCCTACACCCAAATAAGGGCACTGCGTTCATCCACCTCTGGCCTGCTCGCCTCCCTACCACTGAGGAAGTACAGTTCCCGCTCAGCTCAGTCAAAACTGTTCGCTGCTCTGGCTCCCCAATGGTGGAACAAACTCCCTCACGACGCCAGGACAGCGGAGTCAATCACCACCTTCCGGAGACACCTGAAACCCCACCTCTTTAAGGAATACCTAGGATAGGATAAAGTAATCCTTCTCACCCCCCCCCCCTTAAAATATTTAGATGCACTATTGTAAAGTGGTTGTTCCACTGGATGTCATAAGGTGAATGCACCAATTTGTAAGTCGCTCTGGATAAGAGTGTCTGCTAAATGACTTAAATGTAAATGTAAATGATATTGCTGCCAGTAAGATTGCACCTAAATCAACCATTTATCTGATCACCAAGAACTTCAAGGAGAGCGGTTCAATTGTTGTGAAGAAGGCTTCAGGGTGCCCAAGAAAGTCCAGCAAGCACCAGGACCGTCTCCTAAAGTTGATTCAGCTGCGGGATTGGGGCACCACCAGTACAGAGCTTGCTCAGGAATGGCAGCAGGCAGGTGTGAGTGCATCTGCACGCACAGTGAGGGAGACTTTTGGAGGATGGCCGGTGTCAAGAAGGACAGCAAAGAAGCCACTTCTCTCCAGGAAAACATCAGGGACAGACTGATATTCTGCAAGGGTACAGGGATTGGACTGCTGAGGACTGGGGTAAAGTAATTTTCTCTGATGAATCCCCTTTCCGATTGTTCGGGGCATCAGGAAAAAAGCTTGTCCGGAGAAGACAAGGTGAGAGCTACCATCAGTCCTGTGTCATACCAACAGTAAAACATCCTGAGAGCATTCATGTGTTGGGTTGGTTCTCAGCCAAGGGAGTGGGCTCACTCACAATTTTGCCTAACACAGCCATAAATAAAGAATGGTACCAACACATCCTCCGAGAGCAACTTCTCCCAACCATCAAGGGACAGTTTGATGATGAACATTGCCTTTTCCAGCATGATGTAGCACCTTGCCATAAGGCAAAAGTGATAACTAAGTTACTCGGGGAACAAAACATTGATATTTTGGGTCCATGGCCAGGAAACTCCCCAGACCTTAATCCCATTGAAAACTTGTGGTCAATCCTCAAGAGGCGGGTGGACAAACAATACCCACATATTCTGACAAACTCCAAGCATTGATTATGCAAGAATGGGCTGCTATCAGTCAGGATGTGGCCCAGAAGTGAATTGACAGCATGTCAGGGCTGATTGCAGAGGTCTTGAAAAAGAAGGGTCAACACTGCAAATTTTGACTCTGCATCAACTTCATGTAATTGTCAATAAAAGCCTTTGACACTTATGAAATGCTTGTAATTATACTTCAGTATTCCATAGTAAAAAAATATCTAAAGATACTGAAGCAGCAAACTTAGTGGAAATTAATATTTGTGTCATTCTCAAAACCTTTGGCCACGACTTACATACTTACTGCTAATCTGCCTGCAAGGAGCTTACCTATGAAACTGCCTTCAAGGCAGAATCCTGATTTATCCACCTCAAGCTCCAAGGCTGAAATTAAATCTAATCAGCCTGTTAGGAATGGATCTCCCACTCTGTAAATGTAAATATGCTATTATCCATAAATCATGAAGTGTCCCAATTACACTGTGTACAAAACATTAGGAAAAAAATGGGGTGCAACTCAATATTAGGAAGGTGTTCCTAATGTTTTGTGCACTCAGTGTATACATAACAGCTATGCAAGCGTATGCACACATGACTGTAAGTCGCTTTGGATAAAAGCGTCTGCTAAATGGCATATATTATTATTATATTACTAATAACCAGCAGAGATAACAAGCTAGCTAGCTCGCTCGCAAGACTAGCCAAGTTAGCTACGTTGTTGCTTGCATGCCATTGGCTGTGGTCTTGGGGGTGGCACACAGCCTAGGAGACAGCCTGTCAGGCATCGTTCAGGGTTTATGCCCCAGGACCTCTTAGTTCAAGTTAATGGACGTTTAACTTGCTTCCATTCTCATTTATAAACTGATAATGAGCTCCAAACACAAATGAAAGCATGATGTTAACATAAAATGTACCACCCCTTAGTGTAGCAATCAATAAAAATGAATGCTGATCCACCGTAGCCTCTGACGACTCAGACATACTGTCAATCAATTTTCCACTCCTATTTATAGTGTATCTTTATCTCGAAAAAAACAACTTTTTTATGTCATGATCATCAGAAAATTATCTTGTGATCTCGACAAAACACATTTTGTTATGTCCTGATCATGCGATAAATCAATTGTGATATCTACATAATGAGGGAATTACTTTTGTATTGATAGGTTCTCTCTGGATTTTCGTAATAAACCGTTTATTATGCGCATTTTTTTCAGATTAAAACCAGAGCGCAATGAAGCATTGCACCCAAAATGTAATTGTAAAATCTAAAGTTCAGTATGTTTCCATCACATTGTAACTGTTGTGTTAAATAACAAATGTGCCTACTCTGGTTTTGACACGTGCGCTCTAACCCAAACTCGCAGTGTGGGTATGCTGTGTGCTACATGATATTATGGATAAAAGCGAAAATGTGTATTTGTCAAACGGTAGTCAAGAATCGATCATCATGGCATCAGAATAAGACCCTCGATATTTATTCTAAATGATCATTAAGATCACCGTGAAATTCATCATAATTTATTTCATCAGTAGACTGATAAACTGCGTGATATCCGAAATCGTAGTGGGAGGACCACACACCATATCATCATGTGACTCCAAGTTTACTTCGATATGATAGTTATTACATCAATATTTGCGCATAAAGGTGTTTCCACCGCCATTTCTCGCATAATTACTTTGAGACTCAAAAAGATCCCACCATGTCGAACGAACAAATGATCTGTCTGCATTTCTAAAATTGCACCATAACTTCCTGTTTCCATCACAGCTGTCGTGATTTTTATAGGGTATGACTTTACTTTCGTAAAAACTGGATGGAAACGTGGTTACTGACACAGAGGCTGGTGCCTGTGAAAAGCTTTACAGGCCTACATTTCTGAGCTCTGACTGGTTTACCTGCTAGCAGTAGTACTAATACTGTGCCTTAAATAGACCCACCTACAGTGGCCTATGTGGAGGTAATACTCTAGCCAATCAAACAGTGCTGTCAGGGAGTAAACAAAAAATGTGTCTTTGACTTGTAAATTAAGCCTTGCAGGTTGTAAATTGGGGATCTTTAAGTATCTTTTTTTTCAATCATGCCCTGCTCAGTAATCTTGTCCACCAGCCAGCTCTCTCTCTGTCAAATTTATATGGTAGCAATTGAGCCTTATGACAAGGTTCTCCTGTGTAATAACACTGTAATAAGAACAATTACACCACAGTTATTCATTTGCCTTTTGCATATCACACTTACTATGTCAAGTTGCGAAAAGATCAATATTTTAATCACATCATATACAAAAACAAACCATCCACATCATCCACATGAACAAGTAGCGCGGTTGGCTGAGGGGTTAGGATGAGCGCACCATTCTCCTTTCACCAGGGCCCCAAGCAAAGGTTTCTCACAATTACCATAGTTAACTCACAATAGACTCAAGAAGAAGTAGGTTTAGTTTTCACTTCCCCCTGTAATGAAAATAGAATCAGAACTGTCTGAAGAAGAGGAGTGTTCATAAATACTGTAATGTTGTCCCTTTCACCTCCAACTTAACAGCATGTCAGGTTGATTTTCTTACCTTAACACCACCTTTTCACCTTTGTCGAACATACCACAAGTCCATTGGAATCACATAAATAACAAGTACATGAAATGACAAAACATTGACCTCTACACATGGAAATACTACACCATCTTGCCTCTCACACTACTGACACATATAAATCATGAATAAGTAGGAGTTAGTAACTACTCTTGGTGCCGTTATGTAAAAATCATACAATGACTTAACTGAATAAAACAGCAGTTAAGTCAGCCCATAACATCACTCAGTAAAAGCAAACAGTCTAGAGTAGGTCCTTGGATGTCACCATATCCCTAAATAGTGCACTACTTTTGACCAGGGCCCTTAGGGCTTTGGTCAAAATAACTGTACTGCTGTATGTAGGGAAAGGGGTGCAATTTGTACACATTCCATGTTGAGACTATGAATCATATCATGTAAAAAGACATTGAGGACACTGCCATCTTGTTTTCCTTCTCTTTAATTCTTCTAACTTCCTGTATCATAGAGAAGTTAACTTACATTTGCTTTTCACCAGGACTAAAACACTAATTTGTTACCGTTAACTGAGAGAACACTTCAGTCTCACCCACCTGATACTAAAATCTGTTCACCTCAAGTGAGAAACACAGCCCAGACAATATCCAATGTGAGAAGGATACACAAAAGCTTTTTAAAAAAAAGATTGTGGAGAAAGAGACAAAGGGTATAAGGCAAGTCTGCATACTCCCATAATACAGTAATAGTACAATACTGGCATTTCATCACCGGGACCCATCCATCCCACTCCACCCCAGACACAAATCATCATAATACAGTAGAGTTGCATCCCAAATGGCACCCTATTCCCTTTGAAGTGCACTAAATAGGGAATATGGTGCCATTTTGGACATATCCCAAAGCCATACATCCTTCCCTCCATGGTGTGGCTGCTGCTCAGTCTCAGTGCCATGTGACTGAATGAGAATCATCATCATCCCACTCCAAAACAGAGACAAACAGAGGCAGGTTGGTCAGGTTTGTCAGAGTTTGTTTGTTAGAATCTACTCCTCTATCCACCTCGCTCTCTCTCTTTATACGTGGATTTAATACAGTGTTGGACAGTCCCCTGCAGTCCTCGGTGCTAGTCTCTCTGTGTGTCCACCGTTAGCTGGTCTGGTTCTGCTTCATGTGGCCTTGTTCTTCTTGTTGCAGTTGCTGTCTGTGGAGGTGGAGTCCAGGTGGGAGAGGATGGGGGCCAGATGCAGGCCTTTCTGCTGCTCTTTCAGGCGCAGGTGTCGGGGCTTGACTGGCAGGGCTACGGCCAGGAGAACACAGCCGATGTGGACGCTGAAGTACCAGGACCTGGGAGGGGAGAGGTGGGATGATTTAGGGATCAATATAAGAATCAGAATTTGACAACTTATAACAAATATTGCAAGGAATTTCTTTTGGTGTTGGACACCGAAAGTTCACATCAACTATCACAACAAGTTCATTCAACTTCTCAGAAAGGTGGAAAAAAGCTACTGTGTAAGGATAATTATTGTCAACATCAAATGTGTTATGTCCTTGACTATTCTCAGAGATCAAACATCTAATCTCTCTAGAGCTTGCTAGCGCTATTCGTATTATAAATTCACTGAATAAAAATATAAAATGCAACAATTTCTAATATTTCACTAAGTTAGTTCTTAAAAGAAAATCAGTCAATTGAAATGCATTCATTAGGCCATAATCTATGCATTTCACATGACTGGGAATACAGATATGCATCGGTTGATCACAGATACTTTTTTTTTTAAAGGTAGGGGCGTGGATCAGAAAACCAGTTAGTATCTGGTGCGACCACCATTTGCCTCATGCAGCGCAACACATCTCCTTCGCATAAAGTTGATCAGGCTGTTGATTGTGGCCTGTGGAACGTTGTCCCACTCCTCTTCAATGTCTGTGCGAAGTTGCTGGAGATTCGTGGGAACTGGAACACACTGTCGTACATGTCAATCCAGAACATCCCAAACATGTTCAATGGGTGATATGTCTGGTGACAATGCGAGCCATGGAAAAACTGGAACATTTTCAGCTTCCAGGAATTGTGTACAGATCCTTGCGACATGGGGCCGTGCATTATCATGCGGAAACATGAAGTGATGGCGGCGGATGAATGCCACGACAACGGGCCTCAGGATCTCGTCACAGTATCTCTGTGCATTGAAATTGCCATTGATAAAATGCAATTGTGTTTGTTGTCTGTAGCTTATGCCTGCCCATATCATAACCCAACCGCCGCCATGGGGCACTCTGTTCACAACGTCGACATCAGCAAACCGCTCGCCAACACGACGCCACACACGCTGTCTGACATCTGCCCGGTACAGTTGATACAGTGATTCATCAATGAAGAGCACACTTCCCCCAGGGTGCCAGTGGTCATCGAAAGTGAGCATTTGCCCACTGAAATCGATTACGATGCCGAACTGCAGTCAGGTCAAGACCCTGGTGAGGACGACAATCACGTAGATGAGCTTCTTGATGCAGTTTTTGACATTTTGAGCAGAAATGATTTGGTTGTGCAAACCCACAGTTTATAATCATCTGTCTGGGTGGCTGGTCTCAGACGATCCTGCAGGTGAAGAAGCCAAATGTGGAGGTCCTGGGCTGGCGTGGTTACATTTGGTCTGATGCGGTTTAATCAGCTTCTTGATATGCCACACCTTTCAGGTGGATGGATTATGTTGGCAAAGGAGAAATGCTCACTAACAGGGATGTAAACAAATTTGAGCCCAACATTTTAGAGAAATAAGGTTCTTGTGCATATGGAACATTTCTGGGATCTTTTATTTCAGCTCATGGAACATGGGACCAACACTTTACATGTTGCATTTCTATTTTTGTTCAGTGTATTTCTGTCAGAAGGACTAATGGTCCTCTACATTTCAGCGAGAAATTAGACTGTTGGTCAGAGTTTTAGATAAAAACACAAGGTCAAACTATGAATACTTTTTTTTTTAGACCTGAGTGAGGTAACATACTATTCTCTGGATGTGCACTACCCTATTGCCTATAATGTGCACTACTTTTGACCAGAGCCCTATAGGATGCCATTTACAGTTGAAGTCGGAAGTTTACATACACTTAGGTTGGAGTCACTAAAACTCGTTTTTCAATCACTCCACAAATTTCTTGTTTACAAACTATAGTTTTGGCAAGTCGGTTAGGACATCCACTTTGTGCATTACACAAGTCATTTTTTCAACAATTGTTTACAGACAGATTATTTCACTTACAATTCCAGTGGGTCAGAAGTTTACATACACTAAGTTGACTGTGCCTTTAAACAGCTCGGAAAATTCCAGAAAATTACGTCATGGCTTTAGAAGCTTCTGATAGGCTAATTGACATAATTTGTGTCAATTGGAGGTGTACCTGTGGATGTATTTCAAGGCCTACCTTCAAACTCAGTGCCTCTTTGCCTGACATCATGGAAAAATCAAAATAAATCAGCCAAGACCTCAGAAAAAAAATTGTAGACCTCTACAGGTCTGGTTCATCCTTGGTAGCAATTTCCAAATGCCCAAAGGTACCACGTTCATCTGTACAAACAATAGTGCGCAAGTATAAACACCATGGGACCATGCAGCCATCATACCGTTCAGGAAGGAGGCGCGTTCTGTCTCCTAGAGATGAATGTACTTTGGTGCGAAACGTACAAATCAATCATAGAACAACAGCAAAGGACCTTGTGAAGACGTTGGAGGAAACCGGTACAAAAGTATCGATATCCACAGTATAACACGTGCTATGTCGACATAACCTGAAAGGCCGCTCAGCAAGGAAGAAGCTACTGCTCCAAAACCTCCATAAGAAAGCCAGACTACAGTTTGCATCTGCACATGGGGACAAAGAACACCATCCCAACCGTGAAGCACGGCGGTGGCAGCATCATGTTGTTGGGGTGCTTTGCTGCAGGACGGACTGGTGCACTTCACAAAATAGATGGCATCATTGGGGGAGATTATGTGGATATATTGAAGAAACATCTCAAGATATCAGTTTAAGCTTGGTACCAAATGTGTCTTCCAAATGGACAATGACCCCAAGCATTCTTCCAAAGTTGTGGCAAAATGGCTTAAGAACAACCAAGTCAAAGTATTGAAGTGACCATCACAAAGCCCTGACCTCAATCCTATAGAAAATGTGTGGGCAGAACTGAAAAAGCGTATGCGAGCAAGAAGGCCTACAAACCTGACTCAGTTACACCAACTCTGTCAGGAGGAATGGGCCATAATTCACCCAACTTATTGTAGGAAGCTTGTGGAAGGCTAGCCAAAACATTTGACCCAATTTAAACCATTTAAAGGCAATGCTACCAACTACTAATTGAGTGTATGTAAACTTCTGACCCACTGGGAATGTGATGAAAGAAATAAAAGCTGAAATAAATCATTCTCTCTACTATTATTCTGACATTTCACATTCTTAAAATAAAGTGGTGATCCTAACTGACCCAAGACAGGGGATTTTTACTAGGATTAAATGTCAGAAATTGTGAAAAACTGAGTTTAAATGTAGTTGGCTAAAGTGTATGTAAACCTCTGACTTCAACTGTAGGACACAAACATAGTTTCTTGCCACTCACCTGTAGAACTTCATAGAGGGCCCGACAGACAGCAGCACAAAAGGCACCACAGTGTAACAAATGGCAATCTGGGTGCCCGCCCACGTGATCACATCGTAGACTAGCTTATGTGACGGCGAGCCCAGAAAGTGTGGCCTCACGTTGTGTCTCATCTGGAGAGAAAAAAAGAACCAAAGCAATGAATTCAGTGGAGCAAAAGAAGAAGTGAGACAAAATGTATAAACAACCCTTCTAAATCTCCTGCTCTGCCCTTAACTCTCTCTCTTTCTCTCTCCCTTGCCAAGTTCACATTTCCCATATCTAAGGTTGTGTCCTGAATGGAACCCTATTCCCTTGATAGTGCATGGGCCCTGGTCAGAAGTAGTGCACTATATAGGGAGTTGTGTACAATTTGGGATGCAGCCAAGAGTCAAGTTTTCAACTGGACTTTCTCTCTCGGCTCATCCATCAGCGGTGATCTGCCTCGGTGAGTCTCAATGTGACTCAGGTGATGCTCCATTAGCCTGATTCCTGCCCTGTCTGCTCTCCATCTGTCTGTCTGGCTGGCCTGTTATCTGTGCAGTCTAGCAGCTGGACCCAGGCTGCGTCCGAAATGCCACCGACTCTCTACACACAGTGTACAAAACATTAGGAACACCTTCCTAATATTGAGTTGCTTTTTATACCCTCAGAACAGTCTCAATTCGTCGGGGCTGCTGGCTCATGTTGACTCCAATGCTTCCCACAGTTGTGTCAAGTTGGCTGGATGTCCTTTGGGTGGTGGACCATTCATGAAACACACGGGAAACTGTTGAGCGTGACCAGCAGCGTTGCAGTTCTTGACATACAGTACATGTGTGCCTGGCACCTCCTACCCTTCATCTGCACTGATTGAAGTGGATTTAACAAGTGACATCAATAAGGGACCATAGACTGACCAGGTGAAAACTATGTCATGGAAAGAGCAGGTGTTCCTAATGTTTTGTACACCGATAGGGACCAGGGCTCTGGTCAAAAGTATTACACTAAGGAATAGGGTGCTATTTGGGATGCAGATCTAGTCTCTAATAAATATGCTACTTCATTCAGGCTACGCCTTCAGAGCACAAAGTCTCCGTGGTGGACTAACTATGAGTGATCCCTTAACCCTCACTGATGATGCAGAAATAAAGAACCATCAGGATGAACGTGGCATTTTGTTTTATCGGGATATCTATGGTGATAGCTGAAGTCATTGACATAAGAAAAAAAATGTAATTTCTTTAAGCGGATACGGTGAATCACTTTTTTTTCTTCTTTTTTTAAAATCGGTGCTTTTGAAAATTTTAGGGCTTAGTGAGTCTCGACAGAAACAGACTTGAGTGAGAGAGAGGCCAGCTTGTGCCTGAGTGTCAGTGTTTGTTTTAGAAGGGGGAGATATGGAAAATGAGAAATATACAGAGAAAGGGAGAAACATAAAGAGACACAGAGAGAGCGAGAGAGAGATACAGAGACAGTACTCACGGCGCGTGCAGCCAGTGTGACCACAATGCCGGTGAGGAAGGTGAGGTAGTATCCAGGATATGCTCCGTGCCACATGGCCGACAGGATGAAGGTAGCCGCCGTGGGTTTGTAGGGACAGCGCTCGTAACACACCCTGTGCGCACACACACACACACACACACACACACACACACACACACACACACACACACACACACACACACACACACACACACACACACACACACACACACACACACACACACACACACACACACACACACACACACACACACACACAGGTTCTATGGATTTCTATTTTTTCTGCATCCATTGATAGCAACCATTAGTCTATGTGATTAACACATCAACCATTAGTCTGTGTGAATTTACACATCAACCATTAGTCACAGCTAGAGCTGTGTTAATAAAACAAGGGCGGATCCCGAAGGGGCCGGATCTTTTTACAAAAATGTCTGTAAAGTCCAAATAGTTTGAGCTAAAAACGATTAAATAGCCATCTATGAAAAGCTGAGACTCTCACGAACATGCATGTTTTACACTAGGATGCTCACAGGCTAAACAAGAGTCGTTAGAAGGTAAGGGGTGCTTCTACATAGAAGATCATTGGATATCCCAGTACATAGTGTCCATAATACTATAATAAACTCACATAGTTGAGGTCACAAACTCCACACAGTTGTCACTGACTAGCTGGATATTCATTTCTTACAGAGCAAACCATTTCTGTACCTACATCATTTTCATCAGGTTTTTGCTTTGGCAGACTTTTTTTGTGTGTGACGTGTCAACAAAACTCATGAATGCAACCATTTATGTCAAATTGTTTTTTGTTGTACTTGTAGCCCTGGTTGTCCTGAAAAGAAAATGGTGAAATACTTCATTGTGAGGCTAAATATGAGGGCTGTACATTCAGATAAATGAAAGTCTGATTTTTGCTGGGGTCTCAGAACTGATAGGGTTACTGTTAGTGCTAACAAAATCCACTAGGTGGCACACTTTTACACAGACAGACAAGTCCCCAGTGCCATGAGTATAGGCACATCCACAAGTTATTTAGGGCACACCTCACATCAAATAAGAATAAAGTCTCAACTGTAATTACTGTATTGTATTTAAATGTATTCTATTTAAATGTATTTAAATAGTATGTACAATGTGGCTGCAAACTGGTGTTGATAATTAGAGAGAGAAATGGATGAAATTACACTTTGTGTCTTTACCAATTACAGACCAATCCTGGTTTCTTTTGTCTCTGTACCTTTTGAGCCAATGTGCAGTCTGTATATTCCAGTTGTCGAGGAACATCTTAAAGCTGGTGGCAAACTGGAACCAAGGAGAGAATGAAAACATCAGTATACAGTAACTTTAGCTTGGATTCGAGTTATGATAACCAAATTTTTCTATTTTTATTTTACCTTTATTTAACCAGGCAAGTCAGTTAAGAACACATTCTTATTTTCAATGACGGCCTGGGAACAGTGGGTTAACTGCCTGTTCAGGGGCAGAACGACAGATTTGTACCATGTCAGCTCGGGGGTTTGAACTCGCAACCTTCCGGTTACTAGTCCAACGCTCTAACCACTAGGCTACGCTGCCGCCCCACTGAGACATGAATGAAGACAAATGACACAAAATACAAAATAAATCAAACCTCAATATCCGTTATCCTCAGATTGGAGATGAGATCCCAACGTGGTGAGCCGTCACTGGTGTATCCGTTGAACCCAAAGCCTGCTGCGTTGTTGATGGCATCGGCTGTTCAGAATGACAACACGTACTTCAAGGAACACCATCTCCATCCACTCACACATGTCCCATCTGCACCGTCATCCATCCTTCAATCACTTGTATTTTATAAAGCCCTTCTTTACATCTGCAGTTGTCACAAAGTGCTTAACAGTTACCCGGCCTTGACCCTAAAGAGCAAGCAAAGCAGAAGTGAAAGCACAGTGGCCAGGAAAAACTCCCTAGGAGGAAGAAACCTTGAGCAAAACCCAGCTCAGAGGGGATGTAATTGCATCCACAAAGTGCACCATTTATTAGTGATGATAATATCATTACAGACATTCATTTATGTTCTTAACATCAGATCATCCTAATAACGGCGTATTAATATCACAGTGCAGGACAATACAGAAGCTATACATCATGTTTATGACCAGTAAAGTGAAGCACCATATTCCTTTGAGCTCCTGCAGAAGGCAGTGTGGAACAACATGACAATGAGGCGGTGCATCCGTTCCCTGTGTGTGTGTGTGTGTGTGTGTGTGTGTGTGTGTGTGTGTGTGTGTGTGTGTGTGTGTGTGTGTGTGTGTGTGTGTGTGTGTGTGTGTGTGTGTGTGTGTGTGTGTGTGTGTGTGTGTGTGTGTGTGTGTGTGTGTGCATATGTGTGTGTGTGCGTGCGTGCATATGTGTGTGTGTGCGTGCGTGCATATGTGTGTGTGTGTGCGTGCATATGTGTGTGTGTGTGCGTGCATATGTGTGTGTGTGTGCGTGCGTGTGTGTGTGTGTGTGCGTGCGTGCGTGCGTGTGTGTGTGTGTGTGTGTGTGTGTGTGTGTGTGTGTGTGTGTGTGTGTGTGTGCGTGTGTGTGTGTGTGTGTGTGTGTGTGTGTGTGTGTGTGTGTGTACAGAGAAGCACCGAGTGAGTCCCACCTCTACCTGCTTGTTATCCCCATACTCTCACACCTTGCTGCAAACAAACACACGCATGCACACCTTGTTACAAACACTTCCATGATTAATTCAGCCCTCCTCTCGTGTAGACATTGCAGACCCTAAGATTAACAAGGCCATATTTTGGATATCGGTGAGGAGAAGCTGAATTTCTGAAGTCAAGGATGCTACCTCCATTAGAAATGTTTCAAATACAACCGGCACATTAACAGTTCAGGGAAACTAAACTGCTGATCGAAGTTGGCCTGATTTCATCACCTTTAAAGCTCATCTGTTCTCAGTCTGGGAGGAGTTACTTGTCAACATTGAATAATGGAGGATATTATAGCTAAGAATTGTTTTCAGGGTCAATCAATGAAAACAAGCCTAAAGATGGAGCTTTACAATGGAAAACTGTCTACAACTACATCGCGACTCTCCTTCCTTCTCCCACACTCCCCATCATGGATTTGAAAGTGTTGGATTGGTTTAAACATTGGTTGAAGGGCAAGTGCACACTTCGAAAGAAGGGTGGAGAATCAGACGGCAGCCTATGGAAGAGAGAGAAGACCCACCCAGTGTCCAGACGAAGTAGTACTTGGGCCGGGTGGTCAGCATGGACAGGTAGAGGTAGACCACCTGGGCGTAGAAGGGCGTGGTGGCGATGAAGTCGTCGTCGATGTTCCGTTCCACAGGGAACACTTTACACACGGACAGGAAAACCATGAGGGAGAAGAAACAGGTGGCCAGTTTACGGACGACTTCAATCTGAGGAATGGGAGGGGGGGGGGGGGGAAACGTCAGCCATTAAAAACCGTGTGTCTCAAGTGGAACTCTGTTCCCTATATAGTGCACTGCTTTTGACCAGGGCCCATGGGAATAGGGTGCAATTTGGGACGCAGCCTCCTTGAACTCACATCGGCTATGTATAATTGAGCTCTTCGCAAGAAAGACAAATGACAGCCATGTTGCTATTCCTTCAGTGAATAGGGAATACTCTGCATTTACTACACAGCAATGGTGTCCTCTTAGAAATAATGTTTCAGACAAGCATTGGTAATAGTTGGCATGTTTTAAAAGCAGAGCATGCTGCCCATTTGGTAACTTTCCAAAACATCATAGTGGCATTTGAGACCAATGCTTACGTTTGGGGAGGGGTCAGTTTGTTTGTGCCTGCCATTGGCCTTCCCATTTGTCTGCTGGTCTCTATGGCGACGGCAGGGCGTACCCTCAATGAAGGCGATGTAATCGTTGTAAGAGCAGGTGGGGCCGGCCAGGATGCCCATGAAGTTGCAGTTGTAGCTGAAGTACTCAAGCAGACTGGGCATCCTCCTACAGGGGAGGATGGAAGAGACACAGAGACAGTCATAACACAGTCATTACAGTGAAGGGGGAGACAGTCAACATAGAGATA